>NC_063338.1:98414573-98429575 GCF_021869965.1 Rhincodon typus
AGAGAGAGCGGGAGCGGGCGAGAGAGCGAGTGCGCGAGAGCGGGAGAGAGCAAGAGCGGGCGAGAGAGAGCGGGAGTGGGAGAGAGAGTGAGAGCATGAGAGTGGGAGAGAAAGCGAGACAGCGGGAGAGAGCGAGAACAGGCAAGAGAGAGCAGGAGTGGGCGAGAGAGAGCGGGAGCGGGCGAGAGAGAGCAGGAGAGAATGGGAGTGGGAGAGAGAGCGAGAGAGTGGGAGAGAGCGAGAGCGGGAGCAGGAGAGAGAGCGAGAGCGAGAGAGCGGGAGACAGAGCAAGAAAGAGAGCGAGGAAGAGAGCGAGAGAGCAGGAGTGAGACAGCAGGAGAGACAGCGAGAGAGCGGGAAAGACAGCGAGAGAGCGGGAGAGCCCGCGAGAGCAGGAGAGAGAGAGAGTGAGAGAGAGAGAGAGCGCATGATTAACATTACTGACCAGGGAAACAATTCTTTATCTGATTTAGAAGAGTTCATCTTTAAAAAGGACTCCAAGCACTCTGTGTATACAATATTATGGCTCTGCCTCACAGTTACTCTGCTGTGGCTCTGCTGCTCATCCAAAAATCCATTAGTTTTCTGTAATTTCTGCTCATAGCTTGTAATGTGTTTGACTGTTTTAAATAAACAAATCCATGGAATTAATCAGTCCCTGATGGTAGAATGATTGTTAGAACATTGCTCATGTGATGGTGACCAGTGACAGAAAACATGGTGCTCAAGAGCTTCTAATGCTTGAAAAAATCAGAAAGCAAGTTAATCTAAAGATGAAATACATGGCTGTCAGTCTTAAACCATGCATGAGACAACCCTCAATGTTTTTATTGAGTAATGCATCAAATAGTTTTGAAAGCACAGCGTGGTTGTAACCAGACAGATCCCTATGCAGTGGCCAGTTGAGCTCATGGGAGAAAGTAAGTGGTTGGGATATTTACCAAACCTATACCAAGCATGGGATTGTCAAAGGTGTTTTTCCAGAATGTCCATAAAATGCCCTAGTTTAAATTGAGACACAGCAGGCCTTCTAACAGAATTTAAAATGCTTGGACAGTATTCAGAGCTTTGCTTTCTAGATTCAGATATGCCTGATGCAGAGAAACAAGCCATTAAGATTTGCTTATGCAGGTATACACAGACTGCTAGGATTAACAGCTGAAGAGCTAAAATATACCTAAAGCATACAGCCATATTGGAGGACTCAGAGTCAGCTTAATCTTCTGTATTCATGTCAGTTAGACAGATGCCTACAGAATCCATTGAACATTTCATGAGCAGATGTAGAGAAAATGGCTCATTTTGAGATTGGTCAGATGGGGTGCTAGAGAACAGAGCTGTTGAGTTAATGACTGCTTTCACACCCATAGAAAATTTCCACATAAAAATTCTAGATAAACCTACAAAAAGCTGGACATAAATACTAAGCAATCCTTGCAGGTTGATGTGCTTATAGGTCCTAAGTACATATGAGATGGTTAACGCAAGCACTGAAGCACCCGGACACAGCAAGACAAATAGAAAGTGTGGCCTCCTACATACACCAAGGAAATTTTGCAATGCAGGTGGCAGTAAAGACCTTTGGTAGACGCAGTGCACAAGAGGAGAGGCTGATGCAGCTGCAAAGAGCCATTAACCGATTCAAATGACCCGCGCACCAGAGCATCTTCAAACTACAATAAAGACCATCTGATATCCTGCCAGAGACATGGGCATGAAGCAATTGACAAACCAGAAGCTGACAATGAGACAAACAGTGATAAACACAGGTTCCACACTTCAATTTCATGGGAAACATTAATGTTCGCAACCTTTCAAAATATTTGTCCTTGAAAAGCTGGCTCACAATTGGCTAGGATTGACACAAGGACAATATAGTTATTTTTATTCATTTTTGTAGGCATGGCTGGCTAGGAGAGCAGTTGGCGCTCATTTCTAATTGCTCAAGGGAAGTTAAGACTCAACCTAATAGCTGTGGGTCTGGAGTCACATATAAGTCAGACCAGGTTTGGAGGGCAGATTTCTTCACTAAAAGAACATTAGTGAACCAGATAGGGTTTTTTTTCAACAAACGATAATGGATTCATGGTCATATTTAGACTCTTAATCCCAGATTTATTTTATATAATTCAAATTGCACCATCTGCCACGGCAGTATTTGTATGCAGGTCCCCAGACCTGGGTCTCTGGATTAAGAGTCAAGCAATAATACCACTAGGTCATCATTTCCCCTATAAAATCATAAAAAAGTACCAAGAGATATGGGAGACTATGACAAAATCTAAGAATGTTTTACATTCAGCCACTACAATTCACCAATTGTATGGGCAGGATCAACAGTATCGGAGTAGAAGTACAAATCTGTTCATCTGGACCTCACTGCTGTACCGCAACATGTACGCTAATGGACTCATAAGTGAGTGTATATCAGCATGGCATGACCTCACAATCAAGAAGCCAAACATCAGGGATACAACAGAAAACTATCCAAGAGACACTTGCACTACTCTTATATAATTAAAGAACAACAAAACTATTCAATTTCTGCTGAATTAATGAAGTTAAATCTCAATTCTCTGCTACAGAGAGAAAAATGAATGTTCAAGTAGAAAAGGCTAAACAACTATCTCAGGATATATCCAGACTTGGCAATACCATCTCCAAGACAAGATGTGGAGGTGCCTATGTAAGACTGGGGTGGACACAAGGTCAAAAATCACAACACCAGGTTATAGTCCAACACGATTTTTTGAAGACAAGCTTTCAGAGTCTCAATCCTTCTTCAGGTGTCAGTGATCTCTAAGACAACAAAGTCTTTAAGGGATACATCTGTTTAACTCACAAAGATGTATGAAGTGATGGAAGAAAAGAAAAAGGAAGTAGGATGCGCTACAAGGTCTGTATCATTAATGCAATGCAAAGATTGCTGGTATACAGGAATATATACAACTCACGTAAACAGATCAGGTTCAACAGAATAGATACAGAAACATCAGTTTGGGCTCCAAGCAATGCTGGAGAAAAAGACAGACCTACAAAAGCAGGTGGGGATGTGCAATGCACATAACGTGGAGCTGCAAATCACCCAAGGTACAGTCCTTTCCAAATTAAATAGTAGCAGGGCTTAGAAGAAACTGGAATAACTAAAGCAGCAAATGGAACAGGGCCAAGCATCAAAGAAAACAACTACAAAAAAAAAGTTGGAGAACCTGTTATAAAGTTAAGAAAGAGAAAGTTTACTGGATAAACGGAAGGCTAAAACTGATAAAATTAGAAGAATCCAGGGCAGAGTATCCAGAGAAATTGGCCTTTTCCTGGTTAGCAAGATGTCACTAGTCGGGTGTCACAAGGTTCGGTCCTCAGGCCACAACTATTTACAATTGATGTGGAGCATCAGGATAAACAAATTCTGAACCAGTAACTGCAGTCCCAAGAGAAAAAAAAACTGCACTTACAAGCAGAACAATAGACAGAATGACCAAGGGTAATCATCAACACCTCAATTCAAATTCACCATCATGAAATCTGGATGAATAACAAATTATCTACTTGTTACAGAGGCTCAAAGGCTCACTTGTTATTGTAAATAGTTAAACAGTCTTAGAAAAGAAGGAATGTTTGTGTACCTTACCATTAAGGGAGTTTACTTTTAAGGACTCCATGTGCTATATATACAATTCTACAACTCCGCCTGACTGTTATTCTGCAAGTTGCAATGTCTGCTTCATAACTTATTTGTGTTTTACTGTTTTAAATAAACCAACAAACGGTGTAAATAAATTTCTGATGAACGACTGATGTTTAGATCATTATCATTATCTGGCTATTGCCGACTTCTCCCGTAAATACTTTGCATTCACAATTCCTAACCCTCTGACCTCACCTACCTACAGCACAAGCCCCCAGCCCTGCCTCCATGTACCTTCTTTAGTTGTTATCTGGGCACCTCCAGCAGTGATGAACTCAATATTTCCAAGCTGTAAAACTCCAGACAGCAACTTGAAAATATCATGGATTTCCTCGCTGTCAAACTCCATGACAAAGAAAGCAGCCTGGGGACAGGAAAACGTTCATAAGCAACAGCTTCAGCATTTCAAACAGGATATTGCCTGCCACATTCGTACAATTTACATCAGAGGTGACATGATACCAGGTTATAGTCCAACTGGTTTATTTGAAATCACAAACTTTCGGAGCACTGCTTCTTCGTCAGGTGAAGTGTAGGAGCAGCACTTTGAAAGCTTGTGATTTCAAATAAACCTGTTGGACCATAACCTGGTGTCGTGTCACTTCTGACTTTGTTCACCCCATCTGGACCTCCACATCATACAAGTTCGGACAATCAGCCTCCTGAGCCTCTTCTGCCATTCAATAAGATCTTAGTTGATCTATTTGTGTTTTGAAGTGCAGATCCCAATATAACACAATAATCTTTGATTCACCTGCCTAACATTAACTTCTACAACACCTTCTGACTGTCCTCTCTCTGATGCTGAACATTCTGTACTCAGCAAAGGTTTTAGTTTTATCCCCTGAGGTTGGGGCACAATGAATTTTGGGCAAGACATGACATTGAACTCTTCTTCCAGCGCCTCCATGACTACTTCTTTGGAGTGCAGTCCTCTCCCTGTCCCACAGACCCCTTCACATGCCTACAACATTCTCCCTCCACCTGGGCCCTTCCCTCTGGCCTTTTACCTGCACTTGATCTGTTCACTGAGGATAGACGATGTGACATTGGTCACCACAGTTTCGAATGCGGAGGGTGGGCGCAGGGAAATTATCTCCCTCTGAACCGACCATGCTCACAGCCAGATCAAATCCTGATTTTGTCATCAAATCTGCAGGCAAGGATGGTGCTCAGGAAGGGTCACCGGACCCGAAACGTTAACTCTTATTTTTTCCTTCACAGATGCTGCCAGACCTGCTGAGCTTTTCCAGCAACTTTGTTTTTGTTGTTGTTGTTTTTGGTGCTGTTGTGGTCTGGCAGACTGACCTCTTCATTGTGGAGGCTGAGCACCAGCTCTCAGACACTTCATTCTATCTGCCCCTGGACCACGACCCTACTGTTGAGCATCAGGACATTCTGTCAACTGTCAGCGACCTCATTTCATCTGGAGATCTCCTCTGACAGCCTCGCAACCCCATACACCCCGTTTCTACCTTCTCCCCAAAATTCACAAACAAGACTACCCAGGCAGACCTATTGCTTCTACCTGTTCCTGCCCCACAGAACTCATTTCTTCCTACCTCAACTGGATTTTTCTCCCCTTTTCCAGTTCCTCCCCCCTTACATTGGTGATTATTCTGATGCTTAATATTTGTTTCAAAATTTCCAGTTTGCGGGCACCCAGCTGTCTCGTCTTCACTTTGTACGTGCAATCCCTTTAGCTGCAATTCTGATTCTGTCCTTTCGTGTTTTTTACCCACCCCACATCCTGATTCTGTCCTTTCGTGTTTTTTACCCACCCCACATCCTGATTCTGTCCTTCCGTGTTTTTTACCCACCCCACATCCTGGTTCTGTTGTGACCTGGGCTGCTTTTAGCACAGGATCGCCTCAGGGCTCTCCACTTTTTCCTGGAAAGGTCCCCATCCACCAACATGCACCTCTGCCTGGCTGAAACAAAATCAAAAACTGCTGGAAAGTCTCAGCAGGTCTGGCAGCATCTCTGAAGAGAAAGCAGAGTTAATGTTTCAGGTCCAGTGACTCTTCTGCCTGGCTGAGCTCATCCTCGCTTTGAACAGCTTCTCCTTTGTCTCCTCTCACTTTCTTCAGATAATAGCCATGATGTGGAGGTGTCGGTGTTGGATTGGGGTGGACAAAGTCAGAAGTCACACACCACCAAGTTATAGTCCAACAGGTTTATTTGGAGTTTGAGAAGATTTGTAGCTCGGGTTGTGGATGAGGTTGCAGACTTGCTCGCCAAGCCAGTGGGTTTGGTTGCAAACATTCTGTCTCCCTGCTAGGTAACATGGTCCGTGCACCTCTGGTGAAGCTTTGGCGTTCTGTCCCTCTTGCTATTTATATGCCTCAGTTGGCTGGGATGGTTGGAACTGATAGCAATACCAGCCACCCAGCAAACCGAGGCATCTCATTATCACTTACTTGGCTTCTCTTCAGTCCTGGCCTACAATCAATATCGTCTCATCTGCCCACCCTTAGCATATCTCTTTCTCACTCTCTGGGATCTGTCTCCATCTATCAGCTCACCTCTCTTTCCCCCTACCCTCGAAACTTGTCTTCAGCATAAATATGACTTTTTCCCAGCTGCTATCAGTTCTAATAGAGGCACCAAACTCAAAACGTCAACTCTGCTTTCTTCCCACAGATGCTGCCAGATCTCCTGAGTTTCACAAGCAATTTCTGTTTTAGTTTTAAGAACTTATCCACCTCTACCTTAAAAATATTCAGTGAACCTGCCTCTACCACCTTCTGACGCAGAGTTCCAAAGTCACATAACTCCCAGAGAGAATATATTCTGGCTGTGCGTCTCCTAATGCCCATGAAGATTCTGCTCATGCACATTATGAGCAGAAAATGTTCTTTTGGCAAAATACATGGCAGCACCGAAACAAGAACAGTCAATCTGAGTGACATCACTGGCAGGGGTACTAAAAATGCGTGTTTTGAACATGAGTAAGGAGGGCGTATTGGGGGTGCAAGAAGACTTTTGTACATTTTCCCCTCACATTGACGTCCCTAATTTTCCCTTATGATACTTGGCTGGATTTTGCCCACTCACTCAACCTACATCTATCCATCTGCAAACTTTTAATGTTGCCTTAGGAGGTGCAATTTATAATACAAGGTAGGGTTGGTGATTAAGGGAGCTAGGGAAGAAAACAAAACAGTTGTTCCGTTGCTTTTGCTATTTCTAACTTTTTCAGCCTCCAGGAATCGATTTTTACTCTGCTATAGGAGAAGAAGTTGATTTAACAGCAAGAATAAGGTAAATGACTAGGCTTATTCTATTTTTAAGAGTTCAAAATAGTGTGCAATTTTAATTTCTTTAATGATTGATTCTAACAGCTTCCCAAACAAATATGTCAAACTAACGAGCCTACAATTTCCTGCTTTCTGCTTTCCTCCCTTCTTGGATAGAGGGATGACATTTGCTACTAACCAGTCTGATGGAACTTTTTCTGGATCTAGAGAAGTTTGAAAGATTGGCATCAATTACATCATTAGCTACTTCTTTAAGACTCTCGGATGAAATCCACCTGGACCTGAGGATTTGCAACCCACAGTTCCATCAGTTTACCGTGTACCACCTCCCTGGTGATTGTAATTTACCAAGTTCTCCCCAGCTTCTGATTTACAGCTGTTACTGAGATGAGTTTTGTATACTGTACAGTGAAGATGGAAATGAAATATTTGTTCACTTTACCTGCCATTTCCTTATTATCTACTACAACTTCCTCCCCGCGAGCTGTATCCAATCCCATGAGTCATGACCCTTTCCCAAGGGCCATGACCCCTCCCCAGGAATCCTATAGAGGGACCATGTACCTTCCCCACGTGTAATGCCCCTTGGAATCCACCCCAAGCCTCTCCAAAGACTCAGTGCTTGAAACACTCACTGTGTTAATGAGTACAAATTCCACACTATGGTACAGTTGACCGATTCTCCTAATCCTGCCCACCCAACCACAACACCCCGAAGAATCTGACCCCTGCTCCAAATCCAGCTACTAACCATTGACCCACTGCAATCTTCTTTGATGTGGTCAAACAGTGTCCCATGGCACCTGCCTCTTTCAACTCACCATCACTTTCTCAAACATCAGTTTGTCGTCCAGACTCTTGTTGCTCACACACCCAGACTTCAAATAGTGATAGGATTCAGCGTCTGACAGGTACAAGGCCTCTGCCCAAACAAACAGTGAACAGAAAAACACACAGATCAGCAGAAGAAAGACAGACTCCAGACTCTTACATTTCAAAGACGAACCCCTCCCCATGCCCATCACCACCCTTTTCTACTTCTCCCAATCCCCTCCTCCCCTCTTCCTTCTCCCAACCCCTATTTCTCCCACATTGTACATGGAGTGGGAGAGAGTGGGGATGGGTGGGATGGGGAAGAAAAGGGATTGGGGAGAGGATGGATGGAAGAGATGGAACAGGCTTCTTGTACTGCGGGAGGGGCCTTTGCGCCCCTGGAATTTGGGAATTCTCTGGGCACTGACACCAAGGGTAAGGGAGAGTCTGGTGATCTATGCTGGTTTGTCCCATGGTGAAGGCCATTGTCATGACCCCAGGTCACATTCCTTGCTCACCTTTCTGCTGTGAGTCGGTTCCAGCCAACAGAGCATAGAAGATGTGGTAATTCCTTTCATCTGGATTCTGTCTGACCACTCGGTTCTGGAATAAACATCACAGTCATCAGTGTCTGTGGGAAAACAGAGCACCCCCTCCCCTCAGCATGTTCGCACATGCCACCCCCACCAACCACCCCCCCCTCCAACTCCCACACAGAGGGATTTAGGACATAGGTCAGCAGGAGGTGAGAGGTCACTGGTGTGGGGCTACCACAGGGAAAGGATCACTGGAGGTCACTACAGAACATGGAGTCACCACAGGACAGGAGTCACCATGGACCAAAGATCACCAAATGTTATCACAGGTCAAGGTTTACAGCTCAGTAAGATGTCACTGTAAGGTGAAGGTTCAGAGCAGAATTAGGAGTGTGAGTTAGCAATAGAGGGCCAAGCATCTGGCCAGAGTGAGGGTAGGGCCTATCAGGGGCAGTGAAGGGAACTTGTGCCTGGAGTCAGAACAGGTAGGGGAGGTCCTTAATGAATACTTTGCTTCAGTATTCACCAGTGGGAGGAACCTTGATGTTTGTGAGGACAGCGTGAAACAGGCAGATATGCTCAAACAGCTTGATGTTAGGAAGGAGGATGTGCTAGAAATTTTGAAAACCATGAGGATAGATAAGTCCCCTGGGCCAGACGGGATATACCCAAGGTTACTACGGGAAGCAAGGGAAGAGATTGCTGCCCCTTTGGCAATGATCTTTGTGTCCTCACTGTCCACTGGAGTAGTACCAGATGATTGGAGGGTGGCAAATGTCATTCCCTTGTTCAAGAAAGGGAACAGGGATAATCCTGGGAATTACAGACCAGTCAGTCTTACTTCTGTGGTGGGCAAATTATTTGAGATACAGTATTTATGATTATTTAGAAAAGCATAGTTTGATTAGAGACAGTCAGCATGGCTTTGTGAGGGGCAGGTCATGCCTCACAAGCCTTATTGAATTCTTTGAGGAAGTGACAAAACACATCGATGAAGGTAGAGCAGTGGATGTGGTGTATATGGATTTTGCAAGACATTGGATGAGGTTCCTCATGGTAGGCTCATTCAGAAAGTAAGGAGGCATGGGATTCTGGGAAATTTGGCTCTCTGGATACAAAACTGGCTGTCCAATAGAAGACAGAGGGTGGTAGTCGATGGAAAGTATTCAGCCTGAAGCTCGGTGACACGTGATGTTGCGCAGGGATCTGTTCTGGGACCTCTGCTCTTTGTGATTTTTATAAATACCTTGGATGAGGAAGTGGAAGGGTGGGTTAGTAAGTTTGCCGATGACACAAAGGTTGGTGGAATTATGGACAGCGTGGAGGGCTGTTGTAGGTTGCAACGGGACATTGACAGGATGCAGAGCTGGGCAAAGAAGTGGCAGATGGAATTCAACCCAGAAAAGTGTGAAGTGATTCATTTTGGAAGGTCGAATTTGAATGCAGAATACAGGGCTAACGGCAGGATTCTTGGCACTGTGGAGGAACAGAGGGATAGATCAAAGTTGCAACCCAAGTTGATAGGGTTGTAAAGAAGGCATATGGTCTGTTGGCTTTCATTGGCAGGGGGATTGAGTTTAAGTGCTGCGAGGTTATGCTGCAGCTCTACAAAACCCTGGTTAGACCACACTTGGAATATTGTGCTCAGTTCTGGTCGCCTCATTATAGGAAGGATGTGGAAGCTTTAGAGAGGGTGCAGAGGAGATTTACCAGGATGCTGCCTGGACTGGAGGGCAGGTCTTATGAGGAAAGGTTGAGGGAGCTAGCGCTTTTCTCATTGGAGCGAAGAAGGATGAGAGGTGACTTGATAGAGGTGTACAAGATGATGACAGGCACAGATAGAGTGGATAGTCAGAGACTTTTTCCCAGGGCAGAAATGGCTTTCATGAGGGGGTTTAATTTTAAGGTGACTGGAGGAAGGTATAGGGGAGATGTTTGAGTAGGTTCTTCACACAGAGAGTGGTGGGTGTGTGGAATGCAGTTCCGGAGGTAGTAGTGGAGTCAGGTACATTAGGGACATTTAAGCTACTCTTGGATAGGCACATGGATGATATTAAAATGTAGGGTATGCAAGTTGATCTTAGAGTAGGATAATAGGTCGACACAACATCATGGGCCGAAGGGTCCGTACTGTGCTGTACTGCTCTATGTTCTATGTTCTATGATCACCAAAGGTGATCACTAGGCTGTGAGTCACACTGCAGGGTAAAAAATGATTAAGTAGAGGTGGGTCACCAGAAATGAGAACACACAGGAAATTAACCCCAATTCAGATAAGAGAAGCTCCTCTTCATGATCAAAGGGAATAAAACTGCATCCCCTCCTGTCAGAGAGGTAAAGGCCCACCTCCCTAAGCAGTCACAACCAACTTCAGCCAAAAGAACACTCTTCAAAGATGGAGTGCAGAGAAGGGTTACTGGACTAATTCATGGGATGGCAGAACTGTCCCACAAGTGATAGACGAGACTGGTTTTGGATTCACTGGAATTTTGAGAATTGTGAAGTGATCACACTGATGCATGAAACATTCTTCCAGGGTTCAACAGGGTAGATGCAGGAAGGATGCTTCCCCCAGGTTGGAGAAGGGAGCTGAAACCAGGCCTACAGTCTCAGAACACAGGGCAGGCTACTTTGGACTGAAATGAGGAGGAATTTCTTCACTTGAAGGATGTTGAACCTTTGGAATTTCCTACCCCAGAAGGCAATGGAGACTTGGTCATTGAGCATGTTCAATTTAGAAATCAATAGGGAGAAAGGCAAAAAGCATGTAACTATCGGCCAATTAGTCAAATATTTATTACCGGCAAAGTATTGGAATTAATCATCAAAGAAGTCACAGCAGAACATTTGGAAAATCGTAATCTAAATCAAGCAGAGAGTCAGCACGGCTTCATGAAAGGGAAATGGTTTCTCTTATCAGAGATTTGAGGTAGTCTCAAACAGAGTGAGCAGAGTGGAACTGGTAGATGTCTTGTATTTGGACTTCAAGAAGGCGTTCAAAAGGCACCTTAGAATTCCTATAGATTGAAAGTAGGACAGGTGTGTTCAGGAATTATACAGCACACTGACAGTTGGAACAGTAGTAATGGAATCCCTACTAAAGGAGAGAATAAAAACCAGAAGTAAATATATATCAATAAATATAAATATATACTGCATCAAAATGTACATAACAAATACTGAAATAAAATGATCACTAGGGAAGGCAGTGGTGGACTGGTAATGTTATTAGACTAGCAATCCTGGAGAAGGCAGGAAAATGGAATCAAGGATTATCAGATTAGCCATGATCTCATTGAATGGCAGAGCAGACTTTATAGGCTAAATGGCCTACTTCTGCTTCTATATCTTAAGGTCTTAATCGAGAGCTCCAGGCTAGCATTCTTGGACACAGGTTCAGAATTCACCATAGAAACTGGTGGAATTTCAATTGAATTAAATTTGGAATTAAATGCTAGTATAACGGTGACCATAAATTGATTGTTATAAAAACCTATCCAATTCACTAATGTCACTCAGAGAGGGAAATCTGCTATCCTTACTCTGTCTGGAATACACATAACTCCAGAACCACAGCATTCCGTTAACTCTTAACTGACCTCTGACCTCTGAAATGGCACAGGAAGATTGTTTAACACTTCCTTCTCAAGGTCAGCGAGGGATGGGCAAACGTTTAGTTCATACATTCACAGGCTCTCATCAAGTTGGGCAGAAAATACTTCTTCCAGTGGGGGAGCAGGAGGTTAAAATTTAGAACAAAAGAACAATACAGCACAGGAACAGGCCCTTCGGCCCTCCAAGCCTGCGCTGACACATTTTGCCCTTCCATACTAAAACTGCCTTCACTTACAGGATCCATATCCCTCTGTTCCCTTCCTATTCATGTATTCATCCAGGTGTTTCTTGAATACTGCTACTGTGTCTGCTTCCACCACCTCCTCTGGCAGCGGGTTCCAGACACTCACCATCCTATGTGTGAAAAACCTGACTCCCACATCTCTTTTAAACCATCCCCCCCGACCTCACACCTTGAACCTGTGTCCCATGGTGATTGACCCCTCCACCCTGGGAAAAAGCCTCATACTTTCCACTCTATCCATGCCATTGACAATCTTATAAACTTCTTTCAGGTCACCCTTCAACGCCCTGCATTCCAGTGAAAACAAACCCAGTTATAGAGTAATACAGCATGGAAACAGGTGCTTCGGCCCAAACTGGCCCATGCTGACATTGGTGCCCACTCAGCTAGTTCCAATTGCCCGCATTTGGTCCATATCCCTCTAAACCCTTCTCATCCATGTATCTATCCAAATATTTTTCTAAATGTTGCTATTGTACCTGCCTCAACCACTTTCTCTGGCAGCCCATTCCATATATGCACCACTGTCTGCGTGAAGATGTTGCCCCTCAGGTCCTTCTTAAATCTATCCCCTCTAGTTTTCAATTCCCCATCCCTGGGAAAAAGACTATATGTATTCATCCTATCTATGCCTTTCCTATCCATCCTATCCAACCTTTCTTCATAGCTAAAATCCTCTATACCAGGCAACATCCTTTTTCTGTCCCCTCTCCAAAGCATCCAAGTTCTTCTGGTAGTGTGGTGACCAGAGCTGTACACAATATTCCAAATGTGACCTGAATAAAGTTCTATAAAGCTGCAGCATAACTCGCCTATCCGTGTACACAATGCCCCTTCCAATGATTACTACCTTATCTACCTGCGCTGCCACCTGCAGTGACCTGTGGACCTGCACACCCAGATCCCTCTGCATATCAATACTCCTAAGGGTTCTGCCATTCACTGTATAATTTCCACGTGTACTTAACCTTCCAAAATGCATCACTTCACATTTGTCCGGATTAAACTCCATTTGCCATTTTTCTGCCCAGGCCTTCAACTGATCTATATCCTCCTGTATCCTCTGACAATCCTCCTCACTATCTACAACTCCACCAATCTTTGTGGAGTCTGCAAACTTACTGATTAGATTAGCTGCGTTTTCCTCCAAATCATTGATGTAGATACCGAACAGCAGAGGTCCCAGCACTGATCCCTGTGGAACACCACTAGTCACAGCCCTCCACTCTGAAAAGCATCCTTCCACTGCTACCCTCTGTTTCCTACGACTAAGCCAGTTCTGTATCCATCTTGCCAGCTCATCCTGATACCATGTGACTTGCACTATGTACCAGTCTGCCATGAGGCACCTTGTCAAAGGCTTTACTGGAGTCCATTTAGACAACATCAACCACTTTAAGCCAGGATCAGGGGTACTGTCAAGAAGCATTTTTTCACAATAAAGGTCATTGAAATCTGGATCTCTCTCCATTGTAAATCTGTTAAGGCTCGGATCAACTGAAGCCTTTAAGATGGAGACAAACAGATTATTTTTGGGTGAAGGGAATCAGAAAGAAGGCAGCTGGGCACCAATTCCCACAATCAGACTGAATGGTGGAATGGATCCAATGACTCAATGGACTGAATGGCCTCCTCTCATGCTGTGCAACACTAAGTGGAGGGAGCTCACCTTTTCCAGTAAATCTGCATCAGAAGTTAAGGATTTTAAAGGGTCATCTGTATATTTAATTCATTTTCCTCTGGGAGCTGTTAGCTTGGGGTTCTTAACGTTCTAGGGTCATAATCAAACAAACGCCAGACACTTATCCCAATCCTAAACTCCAAACGTTCACCTAATCCCAAAACCCAAACATTTACCCAATCCCAAATTGCAAATACTCACTACAATCCCAAACCCCAAACATTCATCCCAATCCCAATGTCGAACCCTAACCCAAGTCCCCTCAGCTAATGGCTTTCAATTGACTCACAATCTTCTCAGCCCAAACTCTACTGTTTTTGCACTAGCTATTAGTACATTGCTGCAATGGGGACATTTGTACAGTCAGTGTGCAGGACCACTGGAATGACTGGGTCATTGACAAAGGGTAGTGGGCAGATATAGAGCTTTCAGTCACTCCTTGATCAAAAGGATACAGTCAACAATGGCACCTCCCTGAATGTTTCCATTCTGAGAAAAGTGAAGTTGGATGAATTTCCCAAATCGGCTGGAGTTGTTGTTGTAAACAGTCTTGGCATTTCCGAAAGCTTCCATGACTGGGCTGCAGAGAAAGATTCTCAACATTAATGGTGTACCTGAAACCTGATGCTGAAACCTGCTGCCAATTTCCCAACTCGCACAAAGTCCCGTTTCATGGTCACTCCAATGTTCACTGACCAATTTGGCTCCGGGTCAAGCAGCATCTGGATTTTAAAATTCTCGTCTTTGTTTTCAATCCAACAATGTCCTCACCTCTCCTTACCCTTGAATCTCCTCAAACCTCACATCATTCAAAATCCTAAAATACTGGCTGTTCCACATCTGCTGATTTAAATCACTCCACTAGTGGCACTGTGCACTAAGGGAGCTGGGACCAGAACTCTGCAATTCTCTCCCCTGTCTCCTCCTGTCTCCCCTCCTTTGAGATACTCCTTAAAAGCAACCTATTTCAACTAACCTTGCCCTTCTGCTCTAATCTGCTCTTATGTGACTGAGATCAAAACTTATTTTGAAATTAATCTATGAAACATCTTCCTTAAGTACTTTACAAAAACAAGATATCGTCCTCAAGTGGGAGTCAGTGTGTGTGGGACTGTACCCCAGTGAGAGTCAGTGTGTGTGGGACTGTACCCCAGTGAGAGTCAGT
>NC_063338.1:98429975-98454682 GCF_021869965.1 Rhincodon typus
GTTCCGAGGAAGGGTCACTGGACCCGAAACGTTAACTCTGTTTTTTCCTTCACAGATGCTGCCAGACCTGCTGGGCTTTTCCAGCAACTTTGTTTTTGTTCCTGGTTTACAGCATCTGCAGTTTTTTCGGATTTTAACAAGCTCTTTTGTGGTTGGAGTCATACCTGACACATAGGAAGACGGTCGTGGTTGTTGGAGGTCAGTCATCTCAGCTCCAGGACATCTCTGCAGGAGTTCCTCAAGAACTCATCTTCAGCTGCTTCATCAACGACCTTCTCTCCATCATAAGGTCAGGAGTGGGGATGTGCACCAATGATTATATAATGTTCAGCACTATTTGCAACTCCTCAGATACTGAAGCAGTCCATGTACAAATGCAGCAAGCCTTCGACGATATCCAGGCTTGGGCTAGCAAATGGCAAGTAATATTCATGCCACACAAATGCCAGGCAATGACCATCACCAACAAGAAAGTATCTCACCATCACCCCTTTGGCATTCAATGGTCCTACCATCACCAAATCCCCTAGTGTCAACATCCTGGGAGTTTAACACTGACCTGAAACTAGTCATATAAACACAATGACTACAAAAGAAGATCAGAAACTAAGAATCTTGCAGCGAGTAACTCACCTCCTGACTCCCCAAAGCCTGTCCACCATATACAAGGCACAAGTCAGGAGTGTGATGGAATACTCCCCACTTGCCTGGATGAGTGCAGCCCCAACAACACTCAAGAAGCTTGACACCACCCAGGAGAATGCAATCACATCCATAAACATCCACTTCCTCCACTACTGATGCTCAGTAGCAGCAGTGTGTACTATCTACATGATACGCTGCAGAAATTCACCAAAGATCCTTAGACAGCAACTTACAAACTCATGACCACTTCCATCTCGGACAGGAGCAACAGATACACATTACCTGCAAATTCCCCTCCAAGCCACTCACCGCCCTGACGTCGAAATATATCACCGTTCCTTCAGTGTTGCTGGGTCAAAATCCTGGAATTCCCTCCCTGAGGGCATTGTGGGTCAAACTACAGCACATGGACTACAGCGGCTTATGATGGCAGCTCACCATCACCTTCTCAAGGGGCCACTAGGTATAGGCAATAAATGCTGACCTAAAAATGACATTCATATCCCATAAACAAATACAAAAATCAGACACAGTTTGGTTAGATTAGAGCTGATGAGCTGAATGGATTCTCAATATTCTGGAGGACTGATGACAATATATGGAGTGAATAGGAGTTACCGACATTCTATCATTCCAAACACAGGCACTAAGTGAAAAGGAAACCGCGGTGATAGAAAATTGGCGTACATAGATCTTATCCTGTTTGTATCGGAGAAAGAGGTTGTACAGAATGGCAGCTTCATGGAGATCCGTGAGACTTGACATGTCATCCACCCCGTCAACACTGGTCTGGTGCATTGGGACAACAATCTCCTCAGATAGTTCAGCCAGTTCATAGGAGAAAACCTAGAGAGAGTAGGAAAGAAACAGAGAGAGGGGGAGAGAGAGAGCGCAAAAGAGAGAGAGAACGAGAGAAGGCAAAGAATATGGACATGAGATAGAAATTGAGACAAGACAGGTAGACAGAGACCAAGAGTCCAAAAGACAGAAAGACATAGCAATGAGACAGACCGAGAGACAGATACAGAGAACAATATAAACCAAAAGACAGAGTTGGAGAGACAGAGACACAGAGACAATAAGACAACGAGACAGAAATACAAGACAAAAGGTGGAGATACAGAGCCAGACATAGAGCAAATGACACAAAGATTGAGAGAAAGAGAGAGAGAGAAAAGGGGAAGTTATTAGCACGTTAAGCCAAACAAGGTGGCCATTAGTCTCAGTGTTTCACACCTCAGCCTCTCCCACTCAGCTGATAGACTGTGAATGAGAAACTAAAAGAGAAAATACATTTATATAGAACATTCCTGGGTAAAATCAGGAAGTTTGGAAGTAACAAGGGAGTTGGGATACCGGATGTTAGTGGGGTTGAGGGGGTAACTGGGAGCGAGAAGACAGCAGAAACAAATTCCAACATCAAATCATGTATAAGTCAGAACAGTATTAAAAAGGTAGAATTACAGGTACTCTGTCTGAATGTGTACGGCATCCACAAAAAGGTAGGGGAGTTGATGGTACAAATAGCCATAAGTGGTGAGATCTAATTGTCATTATGGAGATATGGTTGCAGGGTGACCTGGACTGAGAACTGAATATTCAAGATAGTTGACATTTAGGAAGGATATGCAAAAAAAAGGAGGGAAGGGCGGAGCAGACCATAAGGGATAGGATCAGTCCGTTGGTGAAAAAGGTTTGTAGAAAAGAAGAACAAAATGTTTAGCTTGTTAGGGAGGGAAACTAAGAAATAGAAAATAGCGGCAGACAATGGCAGAAGTTGTTCATAGGCCACCAAACGGTAAGTGGTAATGGAATGACCACAAGTTCTGATGCATGTTAAATCTGCTTGCTTCCCACAGATGCTGCCAGACCTGCTGAGTTTTGCCAGCAATTTCTGTTTTTGTTTCAGATCTCCAGAATCCACAGTTCTTTCTTTTATTATACTAAGTGGTAAGGTTTGGCACAGTAAGAGTCAGGAAAGTAGAGGTGCATGTAACAACGACAATGCAGCAATATGGAGCATTTCAATCTAAATCTAGATTGGGTGAATCTAATGCTTTGGAGGATAAACTCCTGGAATGTGGACAAAATTGTTTTCTGGAATGATGTGTAGAGGGATGAAATGGGGAAAGGCTATTTTAGATCTACTATTGTTTAAGCAGAAGGAATTAACAAATAATTTTGTTGTAAAAGAACCTTTAGGGAAGAGTGACCATAATATGTTAAAAATGTTGCATTACATTAAAATGAATGATTGAGACTGGCAATATCTTGTATTTAAAAAATGAATATATTACAACAAGTACACATTCCTTTAAGGTACAAAAGCCCAACCGGAAAAGAAAGTCAATTCTGTTGAATAAGGGGAATTATAGATTATATCAGGTTAAAGGAAAGGGTTAATAAATTCACCAAGAAAAAAAGTTGACTTGAAGACTTGCAGCATGTTAGAATTTGCTTAGCTGGTGAGGAAGGTACAAGAAATCCAAGAGACTAGGAAAAATGGGAATTAAATGAAATTACTATTAGTAAAAAGGTTGTGTTGGAGAAATTAACTTGTCTGATGTTTGTTAAGTCCCTGGGACCTGATATTCTACATCCCAGAATGTTGAAAGAGGTAGCTACAAAGTTAGAGGATGCATTGGTGACCATTTTCCAAAACTCAATTGATTTTGGAATGGTTCCTGCAAATTGAAAGCAAAATTAAAGAACATGGAGCAGGAGGAAATATACTGACTTGGATTAATGATTGACTAACACTGACAACAGAGACTGGAATAAAAGGATTAATCTCATAATGGTAGCTAATGACTAGTGAGATAAAAATTATCCATTTTAAAGTTTTGGCAAAGATCTGTAGTTCGGGTTGTGGGTGAGGTTATTGACTTGCTCGCCGAGCTGGCTTGTTTTCGTTCAGTCGTTTCATCACCACGTTAGGTATACAGAAAAGCAACCCAAACTGATCAAATCCTCAACTTCCACAGCAACCACCCCAACGCCCACAAACAAAGCTGTGTTAGGACACTATTTAAACAGGCCATGACACACTGCAAAACTCCAGAACTATGCAGGAAAAAGGAAGAGCACCTACACAAAATCGTCACTATGAACGGAAATTGTCGCTATGAACGGATATCCCCGCAACTTCATCCGCAGATGCCTCTTAAACAGACAACAGGAGGACACCGTACACCCTAACACACTGGCCACATTGCCCTACATAAAGAACATATCGGAACTAACAACACCTAAGACCACTAGGAATCATGGTGGCCCACAAGTCCACAGCCACTCTACGACAAACACTCACAAGGATTAAAGACCCCATTCCCACAACATGCAGAACCACATGGTTTACAAAATACCATGCAACAACTGCCACAAACATTACATTGGACAGACAAGAAGGAAACTAACCATCATGAGCATCAACTAGCAGCAAAATGGCACGACGAGCTCTCCTTAATATCAGTACACTCGGACAATGAAGGCCATCAGTTTAACTGGGACAAAGTAACCATAGTAGTCCAGCCAAACATAGACATGCATGGGAATTCACAGAGACATGGTTCTCCATCCATAATGCAATCAACAAACATATAGAATTGGACACCATATACAAACCCATACAGATCAAAACCAGAAATGAGAGTACTCACCATGACAGACCAGACAGTATAAATTCCAAGCAGAGTAGAATAACATTGTTTCATCGGAGGCTTCACTGATGATGTCACCTAGCATGGTGACGAAACATCTGAACGAAAACAAACCAGCTCGGCGAGCAAGTCAACAACCTCAGTTACCCATTTTAGTAGGAGAGAGAGATTCACAAGGTTTTTCGTAAATGGTAAGATGCAGGAAAGTTTAGATATACAAAGGGACGTAGGTGTCCTTTTCGATACGTCACTGAAGGTTAACATGCAGGTGCACCAAGCTGTTAAAAAGATTAATGGAATGCTTGCCTTTATTGCAAAGGGATTTGAAGGAATTATGAAGTCTTGCTTCAATTGTATACCACCTTGGTTAGACCACTCCAGGACTATTGTGTGCTGTTCTGGTCTCCTCAGTTAAGAAAGGCTGTAACGAGAAACCAGGGAACTATAGACCTGTGGGCCTGATTTCGGTTGTGGGTAAATTGTTGGAGATGACATGAAAGATAGAAGTAATGGACATTTGGAGAGGCAAAAATTGATTAAGGCTAGTTAGCATGGCTTTGTGCGAGGAAAATAGTGCCTCACAATCTTGATTGAGTTTTTTGAGAAAGTAACCAAGAAGATTGAAGATGGCAGAGCAGTGGACGTTGTTTATTTGGATTTCAGTAGAGCCTTTGACAAGGTTCAGCATGGTAGACTAATTAGTAAAGTTAGGTCACATGGGACTCAGCGTGAGCTTGTAAATTGGATACATAATTGACCTAATGGCAGGAGACAGAGAGTAATGGTGGAGAGTTGTTTTTTGGACTGGAGGCCTGTGAACAGCAGTGTTCCACAGGGGTCAGTTCTAGATCCTCTTTTGTTTGTCAATTATATAAGTGATTTAGATAATAATATAGAAGGCATGGTTAGTAAGTTTGGAGACGACACCAAAATTGGTGGCATAGAAAACCTTCTGCACTGCCTACTAAGATTCCAAAGGGATCTTGATCAAATGGGTCAATGGGCTGAAAAAATGGCAGATGAAGTTCAATCTGGAAAAATGCAAGGTATTGCATTTTGATGCAACAAACAAGGGTGGGGCTTATACAATTAATGGTAGGGCCTTGGGCAGTGTTGTAGAACAGAGGGACAGAGGGTTCAGGTCCATAAGTCTTTAATGTTTGCGTCACATATAGAAAGGGAGGTTAAAAAGGCGTTTCGTACGCTTGCCTTCATTGCTCAATCCTTTGAGTATAGGAGTTGGAAAGTCATGTTGAGGTTGTACAGGACATTGGTGAGGCCTCTTCTGGAATACTGTGTCCAGTTCTAGTCACCCAGTTATAGGAAGGATATTATTAAGCTGGAGAGGGTTCAGAAGAGATTTACTGGGATGTTGCCGGGTATGGAAGGCTGGATAGGCTGGGACTTTTTTCACTGGAGTGTAAGAGGTTGACAGGCGACCTGGGAGAAGTTTATAAAATAATGAGAGGTATAGATAGAGTTAATGGTAGTTGTCTTTACTCTAAGATGGGGGGGGAGGGGATTTCAAGACTAGGGGGCACATTTTTAGGGTGAGAGGAGAAAGATTTAAAAAAAACATAAGAGGCAACATTTTTATAGAGAGGGTGGTTCACGTGTGGAATGAACTTCCTGAGGAAGTGGTGAATGCGGGTACAATTACAACGTTTAAAAGACATTTGGATAGATACATGAATAGGAAAGGTTTTGAAGGACATGGGCCAGGAGCAGGTAGGTGGGACTCATTTAGTTTGGGATTATGTTCAGTATGGACTGGTCAGACCAAAGGGTCTGTTTCTATGCTGTATGACTATGACTCTAAGGATATCCTTGCCATTGATTAAGTGCAATGGAAATTCACCAAGCTGATTCCTGGGATGATTGGGCTGTCCAATGCAGGGAGTTTGAAGAGACTGGACTTGTATTTTCTGGAGTTCAGAAGACTGAGGAGTGATTGCATTGAAACCTACTTAAAGGGATAAACTGAGTCAATGCAGGAGGAGGGATATTTTCTTCAGTCTCAGAATAAGAGACAGGTCACTTTGGACTGACAGGAGGAGTATTAGTGAAGGGTGGGAAACAGAAAGAATGGGAATAATCAGCAAAATAGGAATAATGGGGGCCAGTGAATTCTCACCTCTCCATATTCAGTTGTGAGTAGGACAATCCCATTGGAGGTACAGCTGACACTGCTCGGCAGTAGCTGATCTTTCGCTCGAAGCCATACAGAAGAACCCTAGGCACAGAGATAGAGTTATCAGAGAGAATTAGTACAAAACTGAGTGAAACAGAAAGTAAGACAGAGAGGGAAGAGAGAAAAAGACAATGAGTGAGGTTGAGAGAAAGACAGAGTGTGAAATGGGGTAAGTGAAGGAGACACATGGACTGAGAGAGAGAGAGAGAGAAAGAGACAAATGGAGTGTGGGACAGAGAAAGAGGTACAGAGGGGAAGAAAACAGAAAGAGGTAGATAGAACAAAGAGTGAGCAGAAAAAGGAAACTTCCCAAAGTTGATAGGTGAGGGAAGGGCTGTCGATGTCATATTCATGGACTTCAGTAAGGCATTTGATAAGGTTTCCCATGGTAGGCTGATGGAGAAAGTGAAGTCGCATGGGGTCCAGGGTGTACTAGCTAGATGGATAGAGAACTGGCTGGGCAACAGGAGACAGAGAGTTGTAGTGGAAGGGAGTTTCTCAAAATGGAGAACTGTGACCAGTGGTGTTCCACAGGGATCCGTGTTGGGACCACTGTTGTTTGTGATACACATAAATGATCTGGAGGAAGGTAGAGATGGTCTGATTAGCAAGTTTGCATTTGACACTATGATTGGTGGAGTAGCAGATAATGAAGGGGACTGTCGGAGAATGCAGCAGAATATAGATAGATTGGAGAGTTGGGCGGAGAAATGGCAGATGGAGTTCAATCCAGGCAAATGCGAGCTGGTGCATTTTGGAAGATCCAATTCAAGAGCGAACTATACGGTAAATGGAAAAGCCCTGGGGAAAATTGATGCACAGAGAGATCTGGGTGTTCAGGTCCATTGTACCCTGAAGGTGGCAACGCAGGTGGATAGAGTGGTCAAGAAGGCATACGGCATGCTTTCATTCATCGGACAGGGTACTGAGTACAAGAGTTGGCAGGTCATGTTACAATTGTATAGGACTTTGGTTCAACCACATTTGGAATACTGCATACAGTTCCGGTCGCCACATTACCAAAAGGATGTGGATGCTTTGGAGAGGGCGCAGAGGAGGTTCACCAGGATGTTGCCTGGTATGGAGGGTGCTAGCTATGAAGAGAGGTTGAGTAGATTAGGATTGTTTACATTAGAAAGACGGAGGTTGAGGGGGGACCTGATTGAGGTCTACAAAATCATGAGAGATATAGACAGGGTGGATAGCAAGAAGCTTTTTCCAGAGTGGGGGACTCAATTACTCGGGGTCACGATTTCAAGGGGAGAGGGGAAAAGTTTAAGGGAGATATGTGTGGAAAGTTCTTTACGCAGAGGGCGGTGGGTGCCTGGAATGCGTTGCCAGCAGAGGTGGTAGAGGCAGGCACGATAGCCTCATTTAAGATGTATCTAGACAGATACATGAATGGGCAGGGAGCAGAGGGATACAGATCCTAGGAAAATAGACGACAGGTTTAGATAGAGGATCTGGATCGGTGCAGGCTTGGAGGGCCGAAGGGCCTGTTTCTGTGCTGTAATTTTCTTTGTTCTTTGAAATATAGGAATAGGAGCAGGCCATTTAACACTTGAGTCTGTTATGCCAGATAATAATTGAACTGAAAGGGACTGCGGGAGAATGATACAAGAATATAGGAACAGGCCATTCAGCCTATTCAGTCTGCTCCACTATTCCATTAGGTCACAGACTATCACCTACTCAAACCACTTCCGCACTATCACCCATAACCTTTGATGTTATTAGTTTTGAACCTGCCTCATGATTGAGCCTCCACAAACCTCTGAGGTAAAGAATTCCAAAGATTCACCATCTCAAAGTGAAAAAAAATCTCCTCACCTTAGTCCAAAATGGTCTGTCCCTAATCCTGAGATCGAATCCCCCGATTTTAGAATCATTAGCTAGAGATAACATTTTGTATAAATCTACGCGGTCAGACAACCAAACATATGAATTTGGAGCCATTCAGCCCCTCCAGCCTGTTGTGCCATTCAATCAGACAATAGAATCACAGAATAGAATCATCAGTTTTGGCCCATCAAATCTGTACCAACCCTCTGAAGTACACCACGTTCCCACACAGCCCCCACACCACTCCCCCCTCCACACCCCATGCCTGTAACCCTGAATGGGTTTTTGTTTTAAAACCATGAATTAACTCACCTAACCTGCACATCCCTTGATACTGTGGGCAATTTTTTTTATTAAGGCCAATCCACCCAATCTGCACATCTTTGGACTGTGGGAGGAATCTGGAGCACTCAATGGAAATCCATGCAGACACGGGGAGAATGTGCAAACTCCATACAGTCGCCCGAGGGTAGGACTGAACCCAGGTCCCCAGCGCTGAGAGACAGTATGGTTGATCTGATTACTCCACACTCATGTATCCCGATAACCTTTGACCGCTTGCTTATCAAGGATCTCTCTACCTCTGTCTCGTCAAATATACAAAAACTCTGCTTCCACTACCCTTTCAGGTAGAGAGCTCCGAAAATTCATGACCCTTTGAGAGAAAACAATGTCTCCTCATCGATCTTAAGTTTAAACTGTCTTGGGGGTGCAAAAGAGAAAGTGGGGATAATCAGCAAGTGAAGGGAGTCATATATTCAAGTTTGCTGAATACACCAAGTTACATGGCATTGAAGACAGTGTAGATGATAGTCTATCAATGTCCATTGTAATTTTATGCTAAGTGATTGGACAAAACTGTGGGTGATGGAGTTCAATGTAAGCATTTAAGAGATTATCCATTTTGTACGGACAAAAGATAGATCAAGGCACTTTCTAGAGGGTATAAAGTTTAATGTAGTGGATGTCCAAAGAGACTTGGTATGTCAGGTGCATAAGACCATAAAACCATAAGCTTTAGGAGCAGAATTAAGCCATTCAGCCCATCATGTCTGCACTAACATTCGATGGTGGATGATATGTTTCTTAAACCAATTCTCTTGCCTTCTCCCAGTAACCCTTGATCCCCTTAACAATCAAAAGTTTATCTGTGTCTTAGATATAGTGAATGACTTGACGTCAACAGCCCCTGTGGCAATGCATTCCACAGATTAACCACCCTCTGGCTGAAGAAATTCCTCCTCATCTCAGTTCTAAAGGGTCTTTCCTCCTCTATGAGGCTGTGCCCTCAGGTCTTAGTCCCTCCCACTAGTGGAAACATCTTCTCCACATCCACTCTATCCAGGTCTCTCAGTTTTCTGGAAGTTTCAATGAGATTCCACTCTCATCCTTTTAAACTCCATCGAATACAGACCCAGTGTCCTCAACTACTCCTCTTATGACAAGCCCTTCATCCCTGGATTATTCTTGTAAACCTCCTCTGAACCCCTTCCAATGCCAGCACATCCTTCCGTAGATATGGGGCCCAAAATTGCTCACAATATTCCAAATGAGATCTAACCAGAGCCTTATACAGCCTCAGCAGTACATCCTTTCTCTTGTATTCCAGCCCTCCTGAAATGAATGTTAATATTGCATTTGCCTTCCTAACTGCCAACTGAAACTGCATGTTAACCTTAAGAGAATCCTGAACTGGGACTCCCAAGTCCCTTTGTGCTTCAGATTTCCAAACTCCTTCCCCCATTTAGAAAATAGTCTATGCCTCTAATCTTCCTACCAAAGTGCATAACCTCATTCTTTCCCACATTGTATTCCATCTACTACTTCTTTGCCCACGGTCCTAGCCTGTCTGAGTCCTTCTGCAGCCTCCCCGCTTCCTCAACACTACCTGTCTCTCCGCCTATCTTTGGTTCATAGTTGTGAATGGTTGTCATCCCAACACTGACCCCTGAGGAACTCTACCTGTCACCGGTTGCTAACTTGAAAAAGACAGATCTTTAAAATGTCATGAATGGATGTAGATAATAATCTAGAAAACTAAAGGAATGCTGTTTTTCTTTGTCTCTAAAGGACTGCAGTAAAGGATGCAGAAGTAATGCTGCTTTTATACAAAACTCTGGTTAGACCCCACTCAGAGTATTGTGAGCAGATCTGTGGACCACACCTTAAGAAGCATATATGAGCCTTGGAAGAAGTATAATGTAGGTTTACAAGAATGAAGTCTGGACTTCAGGGGTTAAGTAATGAGAAGAGATTACATAAATTAGGTCTTTTTTCTCTAGAATTTAGAAGGTTGAAGGATGATCTGATTGAAGTCTTCAAGGTATTAACAGGAAAAGACAGGATATATTGAGTTAAACTATTTCCACTGGTTGGGGATTCTAGAACTAGGGGGTATAGTTTGGGAATTAGGGCCAGACCATGCAGGTGAGATGTTTGTGATAAATATTTGGAATTCTCATACAAAAAAGGGAGAGGATTCGGGATGAGTTGTTAATTTTTAATTGGAGATGGATAATTTTTTTAAGCAAAGATATTAAGAGATATGGAGATAGGCTGCAGAACAGCCTTGATCTCATTGAATGGCAGAACAGGCTCGAGGGGCTGTTCCTATGTTTCTATGTATGGGGCCAGAGAACTCTCACCTCCCCTTATTCAGCTGTGAATAGAACAGTCCCAACGGAGGGACAGTTGACATTTTTCTGATTAAATTTAATCAGAAATCGCTAGTTATAGATTCTCCCATCAGACAAACCATTTATCCATCAAGGCCCCTGAAGATCCTGAAGATCACATTTGTCTGGACAGACTGGATAGAGGGATGATGCTTTCCCTGGCAGCGTCATGGTCTTGGGATATGTGATCGGCCATTTCAGACAGAGCTCAAGAGAAATGCTTTTGGTCAAAATGATGAGCATGTGGAATTCTCCATCACAAAGGCCTAGTCACTGAATATATTGAAAATCAACTGATAGATTTCTAGATGCTAAAAGTGTTCAGTTGTATGGAGAGAGACAGCAGAGTGTGGCATTGAGATAGAGGATTAGTCATGACATAGTCTGAGTTGTGGGGACCCTCAAGTTAATTTTAACACCAGTCCTATGGAATGGGTATTCCGTAATGGGAAAGGAAAAGCTGGAAATCAAGATGGCAACGGAGTATCAGGGCTGAACCTCCAGTTTGTCCGCTCCCATCAGCTTTCTTTATTTTTTCCTTTTTACTTCTTTTTACTCTTGTTCTTTTATCTTTGTTTCCTTTTTTTTAAGTTTGAAGAGTGGCAGAAGAACGAGGAAGCCTCCAGTGGCAGGAGCAGGACAAGCTGAATATGGCTCTACCCCAGCCTGGGGTCTCCTGATGAGCAAGGAGGAAGTCCCAGGCTGATTCCCCCTGACCTGGCCTTGCAGGCTGAGCCAAGGATGGAGAAGTAATGCTGCTTTTATACAAAACTCTGGTTAGACCCCACTCAGAGTATTGTGAGCAGATCTGTGCACCACACCTTAAGAAGCATATATTAGCCTTGGAAGAAGTATAATGTAGGTTTACAAGAATGAAGTCTGGACTTCAGGGGTTAAGCAATGAGAAGAGATTACATAAATTAGGTCTCTTTTCAGGATCCAGGTCTGTAGATAGTTCCAGGCACCTGAAGGAGCAGAAGCATCGGGTGAAAGGAATAGCCAGTAGATTAGTGGCAGGACGTGGAGGAGCATTGGATGTGGAACAGGAGGTACAGAACTCACACATCCACAGGGCCATGGCTCCAGTTTGGACAAGGTGGTCACAGAGTGGTGGTGGCAGAGCCCTGTAACTAAGACCCCAGAGAGACCCTGGGGCCCTGGAACAGAGATACAGGCCAATGTCAAGCAGCAACTGGAGGAGCAGCACAGGAGGAATATAAAGAGAGAGACGAACTCTGTTGCATTAAAATCTTGCATTATATTCGCTGTTTATATACATGTGTATATAATGTATCTAAATCTATCTCGTGGTGCAAGGCCCCTTAGGATGAGTGACCGAACAAGATAGGATTCATCAAGAGATGTGGTTGATTCTGAGACGAGACTCCTGAATCTAAACAGAGGTAACTATGATATCTTGGAGGATGTTACTTAAAGGATTGACAGTGGAAAGGCAATGGCAAACATTCAAAGGGGACATGGGTCAACTGCAACATTCTTCATTCCTGTCTGCCACAAAAGTAAAACAAGAAAAGTGACCAACCCATGGTTTACAGGGTAAAGAAGCCTATTTGTTTCCACTAGTTAGTACATCAATATCTAGTGGTCATAATTTCAAGATTGACAGCAAGTGAGATTGGATCAAGGAGAAATTTCTTTACTCAGAGTTGTTAGAATTTGGAATGCGCTGCCTGCGAGAGTGATGGAGACGGATTCCATAGGATGTTTCAAAAGAGAGCTGGATATATATTTTAAAGTAAATTTGGAGAGCTACAGAGATAGGGCTGGAGCATAGGACTAGCTGGGTAGCAGCTCATTTGGGAATTGGTACAGCTACGATGGGTCAAATGGCCTCTTTCTGTACCATAAAATTCTGTCATTCTATGAAATTTTGGGGTTGAATTCCATTTGCCACTGTTTTGACCAGTCCATTGGTTTTCTCCTGCAGTTTATGGTTATTCTTCTTATTTTCCAATCTACCAATTTTCATACTGAACAAAAAATCATTGACCAGTAGATGCTGTAAAATCAGAACCAAAAAAACAGAAATTCATGGAAAAATTCAACAGGTCTGGCAGCATCTGTGGAGAGAAATGGTTTTTCAGAAGGGTCACTGGACCTAAACTCTGCTTTCTCTCCACAGATGCTGCCAGACCTGTTGAATTTTTAGCAATTTCTGTTTTGCTGCCAGCGATTTTCATGTCATCTGCGAATGTCATTCAGCTCAGAAACAGACCCTTCGGTCCAACTCGTCCATGCCAATTAAACTCTACATTTGTCCAGATCATTACTGTACACCATAAACAGCAGGATGGAGGATAGCACAGGAGAAGCGAGAATGCAGGGAGACAGTGTGTGGTGGTGTTTGGGGCATAGAGATGTGGGGGTGCCAGGAGCAACGAGCATGGGTCGGGATACAGAAAGCATGGAGATGGTAGAGAGGCATCAGAGGGATATTGAGGCTGGTCTGGGAGCTATGCCCAGATGATACCAGGGGTGATAGGGCTTAGGCCAGTGTTGCTGGGATTGATGAGGCAAAGGGCATGGGGTGATAGGCCAGGAATCAAAGGGGACACAGTTGGACACCAGATCTGTCCAGCAACTGAATGAGTCGAATCAGAGACTGGCTGCATTTTAACTCCTCCCAGGATCAGGGTCACAGTCGGTAGGAAGTGCATCAGAGACCCTGTCCACCAGGAAATCCAGAATGTCACCAGGGCCTTGGTGGTGAGGTACCAACAAGAGAGGAGAGGGTAGACCTGGCTCATGGCACCTGTGGATGGATGTGCCCCCATCCAGTGTAATGTTGACCTCTCCACCCACCCCTGTCACCATGAATCCAAGCCAGATCAGCCTATGTCTATCAGATATTCAATGCCACTTAAATGAACATGAATATTCAAGAACAGTTTCTCAATGAAGAATAGTTGCTGTTGATTTGAAATATTAATTCATAAATGACTGCAGCCAACTGAATCAGCTTCACTGGGACCAGGGAGACCAGGTTAAACAGATATTCGAGAAGCACTTTCACAGAGGCAGGAATGAGTGAAAGGGAGACCAGATTGTTTGGTGTGTGGGGGAGGAACTCTTTCCACGCTGACCCTGAAGGAGACAGGCCTGGCTGGGCTTTTATGAAGTAAAAGACAAGGGAGCAGATGGTGTGCTTGAATTTAGTCTCTCCCACAAACTCCTTAGCAAATCATAAGCCAGTTAATCAGGCTGAAAGCCTTTAACAAAAACCAGCTGGTATAGATAATAAAGTTAACTGACCCAGGATAAACTGGCAGCTCTTGTAGTGCAGTGGTAGTGTTCCTACCTCTGGACTAGGATACCCAGGTTCAAGTCCCACCTCCTCTAGGGGTGTGTAATAACACCTCTGAACGGGCTGATTAGAAGATACCTCCCAGGACAAACTAACCATTAAGGGTTAACTGGCTGAAGAACATTCCTAAATGCACAGCACCCTGTGACCTCTGATCCCATTGTCCTTTGCACAGAATTCCTGCAACCCTTGACCTTGTTAGTAAATGAGTGAAACCAGTGCAAATCGCAGAATTGGGGATGGGATATTGTCATTCTCAAGTTCCCAAAAGAGATCGGATGCGAGACCCCAGTAATTGACCTGGAATGGAGATGGCCTCTCTGTCTCTGTCTCTCTCTCTCTCTCTCACATCCTGATCAATTTCATTCTTCGTTCTGTGCTGGACCAGGGCTAAGACCCAGACCCTTGATTCTGCTGAAACCAGACTGGCTCAGATCAGTGAATTCAGCAGGGACCACATGGGACAGACTTTGCAAAGCTGAATATTACTGGAGTTTTACAATGGCCTGCTTTCAGTATTGGGAATCATATCCCCAGCCTGATCCTGTGTCCTGTTGTGTTAATCTGATTGTAACAAGCACAGCAGACTGTTCATCAATAAGTAACGTTCAGCGACTCTGGTCAACGAGATGCTGACTAATGGATGCTGTTAACGGCCTTTCTCACAAGTGGCTGAGAGTCACAGGAGACCGAGCAGACAGGAAATGTCCTTTCCATCTAATAATTGGAAACATCCCAAAATAAAGATCAGGGATTAAATGACAACAAAATTGAGATTTTTGTCCCTATTCAAATATTGCCATGATAGAAACCATAGAACCAGGGAAATGATACAGCACAGAGGGGGGCCATTTGTTCCATCTTGTCCATGCCGACCTAAAGAAACCCAGGTGTCCTTTCCAATCCCATCTTCCTGCGCATGACTCATAGCCCAGCTCTCAAGGTGCAGATCCAGGTACTTTTTGAAAGAGTTTTGGAACTCTGCCTCACCACCAACTCAGGCAGTGCATTCCATCCACTGAGTAAAAACATTTTTCCTCATGTCCCCTCTAATCCTTAGTTTGAATCTATGACCCCTGGTTTTTGAACTCTCTGCCAAGGGAAACAGGTTCCTCCTGTCTACTCTCTCTACTACTCACAATTTTGTATATCACAATCATGTCACCCCTCAGCCTTTCCTATTCCAAAGAAAACAACCCCAAACTCTCCAATTTCTCCTCATAGCTACGATTCTCCAGCCCTGGCAACATTCTTCTCTGCACTCTCTCCAGAGCAATTACATCCTTCCTGTAATGTGGTGACCAGAACTGCACACAATTCTGCAGTTATGGCCTCACCATACTGTCTTATAGTGTTTCATCATTATATCACTACTTTTGTATTCCCTACCTCTATAAAAAGAAAGCATTCCATATTCCTTCTTTACAACCCTATTTACCTGTAATGCTACCTTGCGGGACATGTGCACTTGCACATCAAGATCTCTCATTTCACCTACCCTTCTCAGTATATTCCCATTTATTGGGTATTCCCTTTTACTGTTTGACCTCACTAAATGCATTACCTCACACGTTGAGTTAAACTCCATCTGCCACTTTCCAGCCCAATCCTTGAACCCATCGATATCATTTTGGAGCTTAAAGCTATCGTCTACACAATTCACTACACGGCCAATTCTTGAATCATCTGCAAATTGCCTAATTGTGACTCCAAGTTCAAGTCCAAATTGTTAATGTATAAAACAAACAGCAGAGACCCCACCCCCGAGCCTTGTGGAACACCAATCAAAACAGTTTTCCATTCACAAGGGCAGCCATCGACCATTACCCTTTGTTTTCTGTTACTAAACCAACTTTGGATCCAATTCAACACATTATCCTGTATCCCATGGGATTTTACCTTTTTAACCCCGTCTGCCATGTGGGACCTTGTTAAATGCTTTATTAAAATTCATGTAAACAACATCCACTGCTGTACCTTCATCAATCCTCCTTGTCACTTCCTCAAAGAATTCAATCAAACTTGTAAAGCATGACCTTCCCTTAAAGCCATGCTGACTATTCCTGACTAGTCCATGCCTTTCTAACTGATCTGCTCAATGTAAAGCAACAATACCCAGCTTAAAAGACTGAATGAGTATTTGGGAATAGACACATTCCCCATCAAACACTCTTTCAGCAATCATGATGGCATACTATTGCCAGGCTAATAATCCAGAAACACAGATGACGATACTTTGACAGATGGCATAATTTCAAACCAATAAAAATTCCTAGATTTTTATAACAAAAAAAAGGACATTCTGCCCATCATGTCCTTGTTAGTCAACAAAGATCATAGAATCATACAGTACAGAAGAAGTCCTTTAGCCCATCATGTATGTACTGCCAAAAAACATGCAGTACCACCTGCACTAGGCCCACTTTTCTGCACTAGGCCCCTAGCCTTGAATGTTATGACACTTCAGGGTGTTCATCCAGGTACTTTTTAAAAGGCTGTGCAGTTACCTGCCTCAACTCTCCTCCCAGGCACTGCATTCCAGACATCTACCAACTTCTGGGTGAAAGAAAATCCTCAAATCCCCTCTGAACCTCCTGCCTTTCACTTTTAAAAATGTGCCCCCTTGTTATTGATCTTTAACTAAGGGGAACAGCTACTTTCTATCCACTCTGTCCAAGCCCCTCAGATTTATTTACACTTCTGTCAGGTCCCTCTCAACCTTCCCAGCTCCAAAGAAAACAACCTGAGTTTACCCAACATCTCCTCATCGCTGAAATGCTCCATCCCAGGCAACATCCTGGTGAATCTTCTGTGCACCCCCTCCAGGGCAATCACATCCTTTCTAAAGTGTGGGGACTAGAAATGCACACAGTACTCCAGCCGTGGTCTAACCAAATTTCTGTATCACTGCAACATAACCTCCTTGCACTTGTAATCTATGCCGCAACTGATAAAGGTAACTGTCCTGTATGTCTTCTTAACTACCCTATTAACCTGTCCAACCACCTTCAGGGATCTAGACAAGCATTCCAAGATCCTTTTGTTCCTCTGAGCTTCCTCATGCCCTGCCATTTAGTGAGTACTCCCTTGTCTTGTTACTTTTTCCAAAGCGCATCACTTCACAGTTATCAGGATTATAATTCCATCTACCACTAATCTGCTCATCTGTCCATACCCTTTATAACTTCTTGTAACCTTATTGTTAATCACCAACCAAACTTAGTGATATCCACAAACTTACTTATCATCCTCCTCTCCACCCCCATGTTCTCAACCATGTTATTTATGAATATCATAAACAATAAAGGGACCCAGCTCTAATCCCTGTGAAATGTCACAGGACATTAACCTCCAGTCACACAGACTCTGCCACCACCCTGCCTCCTGCCATTAGCCAATTTTGGATCCATCTTGTCAAGTTACCCTGGATCCCATGTGCTTTTAGTTTCTTTAACAGTCTCCCACGTGACACTTGGTGAAAGGCCCTACTGACTACATGAAGGTCTGACCACACTCATCCAATTTTTCAGCTCTTCCGGAATAGAAGGGACGTGATTGAACTGGGAAGATGCGGGGAGATTTACCAGGATGTTGTCTAGGCTGTAGAGTTTTAGTTATGGAGAGATTAGACAGACTGGAGTTGTTTTTGCTGAAGTAGAGGAGATAGAGGAGGGTACATAATTGAGATGTATAAAATTATGAGAGGCATAGATAGGGTCAATTGGAAGAAACTTTTCCCCTTGGATAAGGGATCAATGACTAGAGGACATAGATTTAAGGTGAGGGGCAGGTGGTTTCAAATGGGTGTGAGGAAAAACTTCTTCACCCAGAAGGTGGTGGGAATCTGGAACTCACTGCCTGTAAAGGTGAGAGAAATAGACATCTTCATCACATTGAAGAAGTATTTACAGTGTACTTGCAATACCAAGCCAAACAAAGCTATGGCCAAATTCGAATAGTTAGGTGGTTATTTTTGACTGCTACAGATCTGATGGGCCAAAGAGTGTTTTCTGTGCTGTAGCCCTCTAAGACCGTTTGACAATTTGGCTTAGAGGCTATGACAACACAAGTGAATTTCTAAATACTGTTTAAATATTACAAGGAGTATCTTTCTCAGCCATCCTTTTAGGCAGTGAGTTCCAGACTCCCTCCATCCTTTGGGTAAAAAACATTCTCCTCAACTCTCCTCTTAGCCTTCTGCCTCACACCTTAATGTAGAACACAGAACATAGAACATAGAACAGTACAGCACAGTACAGGCCCTTTGGTCCACGATATTGGTGGAGTAGCAGAGAGTGAAGGGGACTGTCAGAGAATGCAGCAGAATATAGATAGATTGAAGAGTTGGGCGGAGAAATGGCAGATGGAGTTCAATCCAGGCAAATCCGAGGCGATGCATTTTGGAAGATCCAATTCAAGAGCGAACTATACGGTAAATGGAAAATCCCTGGGGAAAATGATGCACAGAGAGATCTGGGTGTTCAGGTCCATTGTACCCTGAAGGTGGCAACGCAGGTCGATAGAGTGGTCAAGAAGGCATACGGTATGCTTTCATCCATCGGACGGGGTATTGAGTACAAGAGTTGGCAGGTCATGTTACAGTTGCATAGGATTTTGGTTCAACCACATTTGGAATACTGCTTACAGTTCTGGTCGCCACATGACCAAAAGGATGTGGATGCTTTGGAGAGGGTGCAGAGAAGGTTCACCAGGATGTTGCCTGGTATGGAGGGCGCTAGCTATGAAGAGAGGTTGAGTAGATTAGGATTATTTACATTAGAAAGACGGAGGTTGAGGGGGGACCTGATTGAGGTCTACAAAATCATGAGAGGTATAGACAGGGTGGATAGCAAGAAGCTTTTTCCCAGAGTGGGGGACTCAATTACTAGGGGTCACGATTTCAAGGTGAGAGGGGAAAAGTTTAAGGGAGATATGTGTGGAAAGTTCTTTACGCAGAGGGTGGTGGGTGCCTGGATCACGTTGCCAGCAGAGTCGGTAGAGGCGGGCACGATAGCATCATTTAAGATGTATCTAGACAGATACATGAATGGGCAGGGAGCAGAGGGATACAGATCCTTGGAAAATAGACGACAGGTTTAGATAGAGGATCTGGATTGGCGTAGGCTTGGAGGGCCGAAGGGCCTGTTCCTGTGCTGTAATTTTCTTTGTTCTTTCTTCTTTTGTTGATATTATGCCGACCTATTATCCTACTAAGATCAAACTACCCTGCATACCCTACATTTTGCTATCCTCCATGTGTCTATCCAAAAGTCGCTTGAATGTCTCTAAAGTATCTGTCTCCACTACCACTGCCGGCAGTGCATTCCACACGCCCACCACTCTCTGTGTGAAGAACCTACCTCTGACATCTCTCCTATACCTTCCTCAATCACCTTAAAATTATGTCCCCTAGTAATAGTCATTTCTGCCCTGGGAAAAAGTCTCTGACTATCCACTCTATCTACATCATCTTGTACACCTCTATCAAGTCACCTCTCATCCTTCTTCGCTCCAATGAGAAAAGCCCTAGCTCCCTCAACCTTTCCTCATAGGACCTGCCCTCCAGTCCAGGCAGCATCCTGATAAATCTCTTCTGCATTCTCTCTAAAGCTTCCACATCCTTCCTATAATGAGGTGACCAGAACTGAACACAATATTCCAAGTGTGGTCTAACCAGAGTTTTACAGAGCTACAGGATAACCTTGCAGCTCTTAAACTCAATTCCCCTGCCAATGAAAGCCAACACACAATATGCCTTCTTTACTATCAACTCTGGTTGCCTTCTGGTTATTGATCTCTCTAATAATGGAAGAGCTATCTGTCCAATCTATGCCCCTCAATTTCAAACACCTCTATCAGATCTCATCTCAACCATTGCTGTTCCAAGGAAGAAAATCCCAGCCAATCCGATCCTTCCTCATATCTCAGACCCTCCATCCCAGGCAGCTTCCTGATAAGTCTCCTCTGCACCCTCTCTAGTACAATCACATCCTTCCTTTAGTGTGTTAATCAGAATTCTAATCAGAATTGTTAGTTTGAGCATAACATCCTGCATTGAATGTATAGGCTAACAAAAGCAAGTATCCTACATAACTTCTGAACCAGCTTATCTACCTGCCCTGCTACCTTCAGGGATCTGTGGAAATACACATCAAGGTCCTATCATCTTCAGTAATTTCCAGGGTCCTACCATTTATACTATAACCCCTTGCCTTGTAAGCCCTCCCCAAATGCACTACCAATCACCATAAGACCAGAAGAAATTGGAACAGAATTAGGCCATTCAGCCCATCGAGTCTGTGCCGCCACTCAATCATGGTTGCTTGGAATCTCAACCTCATTCTCCTGCCTTCTCCCCATAACCCTTCATTTCTTTACCGATCAAGAACCTAGCTCAGTCTTAAATTCACTCAATGACTTGCTCACCACAGCCCTCTGCGGCACTAAATTCCACAGATTAACCACTCTCTGGCTGAAGAAATTACTCATCTCATTTCTTAGAATGCTCCCTACACTCCCTCGGATCCTAGTCTCTCCTCCTTGTGAGAATATCTTCTCCACATCCACTTTATTCAGGCCTCTCAGTATTCTGTAAATTTCAGTCAAATCCCCCTCAACCTTCTAAGTTCCATGAAGTACAGACCTGTAGTCCATAACCACACCTCATATGACAAGCCCTTCATCCCCAGGAACATTCTTGTAAATCTCCTCTGGATGTCCTCCAATGCCAGCACATCTTTAGAGCCCAAAACCACTCACAATATTCCAAATGTGGTCTGACCAGAGCCTTATACCACTGAGGCTATATATCTCTCCTCATGTATTCCAACTGTCTTGAAATGAATGCTATCATTTCATTTGCTTTCCTAAAGTCTCAGTCAATTCTCCCTACCATAACCTCAGACTTTCCCACATTGTACTCCATCTGCCAATTCTTTGCCCACTCTCGTGGTGAATAATTGTGGTGCCAACACTGGCCCCTAAGGAACTCCACCAGCCATTGGCTGCCATCTTGAAAAACACCCTTTTATACTCACTCTCTGCCTTTTGCCAGTCAGCCAATCTTCCACCTATGCCAGTGCCTTGCCCCTGACACCATGGGCTCTTATCTTATCTAGCAGCATCCTGTGCAGTACCTTGTCAAAGGCCTTCTGGGAAATAGATCATGTCCACTGCAGCCTCCCACTTCCTCAACATTACCTGTCCCTTGAGACAAGAACAGAAATTGCTGGAAAAGCTCAGCAGATCCTGCAGCATCTGTGGAGAGAAATCAGAGTTAATGTTTCAGGTCCAGTGACTCTTCCTCAGAACTGATAGTAGCTAGGAAAATGTTGGTTTATATGCAGAAGACAGGGTCAAGGAGGAGGTAAAGAGTAAACAATACGTGGGGATACAGCCCAAAGAGAAAGAACAGCAGTCAGACGGCCAAAGGAGTTGATAACGATCTGGCTAGGAGGGTGAATAGCTGTTAATGGAGACTGTTAGTGGCTAACAACAGGTAGTGTGTAATGGCAGACTGTGTGATAACAAGGCCTGGTGTGTGGCGTTTGGGGTAAGGACATGGGAGAGCTCAAGCTATACTGAACTCTTTATTGAATCCAGAGGGCTGTAGGATCCCCAAGCAGAAAATGAAGTGCTGTTCTTCCAACTTACACTGAGCTACGCTGCAAAACGGCAGCTAGCCAGAAACAGAGATGTTGGCCAGGGAACAGGGTGGTGTCTTGAAGTGGCAGGCAACTGGACACTCAGGGCTAGTAGAAACTGCAGATGCTGGAGAATCTGAGATAACAAGGTGTAGAGCTGGATGAACACAGCAGGCCAAGCAGCATCATAGGAGCAGGAAGGCTGATGTTTCGGGCCTAGGCCCTTCATCAGAACACTCAGGGTCATTTTTGTGAACGGAATATAGGTGTTCTGCAAAGCAGTCAGCCAGTCTACACTTCATTTCCCCAATGTAGAGACCACATTGCGAGCAGCAAATTAGACCGTGTGAAGTGCAGGTAAAGTGCTGCTTCACCTGGAAGGTGTGTTTGGACCCTTGGATACTGGGGGAGAGAGGAGATAAATGGACAGGTGTTACATCTTCGACAGTTGCAGCAGAAGGTGCCATGAGGCGGTCACTCCACCTGTCTTTGTGTCATCTGCAAACTTAGCAACAATGCTCTCAGTTCCTTCATCCAGATCATTAATGTATAATGTGAAAAATTGTGGTGCCAACACTGATCAGTCATTGGCTGCCATCTTGAAAAACACCCTTTTATCCCCACTCTCTGCCTTTTGCCAGTCAGCCAATCCTCTATCCATGCCAGTACCTTGCCCCTGACACCGTGGGCTCTTATCTCATTTAGCAGCCTCCTGTGCAGTACCTTGTCAAAGACCTTCTAGAAATCCAAATGGATCATGTCCACTGGCTCTCCTTCGTCTAACTTGCTCATTACCTCAAAGAATTCTAACAGATTTGTCAGGCATGACCTCCCCTTGATGAAGCTGTGCTGACTCAGCCCTATTTTACCATGCACTTCCAAGTACTCTGCAATCTCATCCTTAAAAGTGGATTCTAAAATCTTACCAATGACCGAGGTCAGGCTAACTGGCCTACAGTTTTCTGTCTTCGGCTTCCATCCCTTCCTAAATAGGGTGTTACATTAGCCATTTACCAGTCTCTAGGACCCTCCCTGACTCCATTGATTCCTAATAGATCACCACCAATAGCTCCACAATCTCTTCACCTATCTACTTCAGAATGCGAGGTGTAGTCCATAAGAACATAAGAACTAGGAGCAGGAGTAGGCCATCCGGCCCCTCGAACCTGCCCCGCCATTTAATAAGATCATGGCTGATCTTTTTGAGACTCAGCTCCACTTACCTGCCCACTCACCATAACCCTTAATTCCTTTACTGTTCAAAAATTTATCTAGCCTTGCCTTAAACACATTCAGCGAGGTAGCTTCAACCGCTTCACTGGGCAGGGAATTCCACAGATTCACAACCCTTTGGGTGAAGAAGTTCCTCCTGACCTCAGTCCTACATCTGCTTCCCTTTATTTTGAGGCGATGCCCTCTAGTCCTAGTTTCACCTGCTAGCGGAAACAACCCCCCTGACTCCACCTTATCTATTCCCTTCATAATCTTATATGTTTCTATAAGATCTCCCCTTGTCCAAGTGATTTGCCCATCTTCAGACCATGCAACTTCTTCAGCACCTTCTCCTTAGTGTTGGCCACTACCCTTACTTCTGCTCCCTGACTCACTTGAAGTTCTGGTATACTACTGGTGTCTTCCACTGAAAATTGTTCCTTTGCCATTTGTTTGTTCCCTATTACCACATCCCCAGCCTCATTTTCCAGTGGTCCAATGTCCACTCTTGCCTCCCTCTTACTTTTTAGATATCTCAAAAAACTCTGGCAATCTCCTTTTGCATTACTAACCAGCTTACTCTCATATTTCATTTTGTCCTCCTTTATTGTTTTTTCAGTTATCCTCTGTTGGTTTTGAAAACTTTCCCATTGGTTTCTAAAAGTCTCCCCAATCCTCTTGCTGCCAACTAACCTTCACATTGTATGCATTTTCCTTTTGCGTGTACACTTTCCCTGACTTTCCTTGTCAGCCATGGTTCCCTCATCCTCCCTTCATATGTTTCTTCTTCCTTGGGATGAAGTTCTGCTGTGCCTCCCAAAATTTACCCAGAAACTCCTACAATTGCTGTTCCACCCTCTTCCCTGCTAGGCGGTCCTTCCAATCAACTCTGGCCAGGTCTTCCTTCATGTCTTTGTCGTTACCTTGACTCAACAGTAATAATATTACATCTGATCTCAAATTCTCCCTCTCAAACTGCAGGGTGAATTCTATCATATTATGTATTTAAGACAGGGATAGATAAGTTCTTGATTGGTATGGTTACAATGAGAAGGCAGGAGAGTTGGGTATAGAAATATATCACTCTTGATCAAATGGTGGAGCAGATGTAATCGGCTGAGTGGCCTAATTCTGCTCCTATATCTTGTGGTCTTATCGAGAAGTCTGCCATAGGGAAGAGATTCCCATGATCTACCCCCTCAATGCCTCTCATAATTTTATATTTCTCATTCAGTACCCCCTCAGCCTCCTCCGCTCCAAGGAAAACAAACACAGCCTATTCAGTCTCTCCTCATAACTGAAACTTTTCATCTTGGGCAACACCCTCCAACTGGCCCTTCGGCAGCGTGGTGCTCCCTTGGCACTGGCCCTCCGGCAGCACAGTGCTCCCTTGGCACTGGCTCTCCTGAAGCACGGTGCTCCCTTGGCACTGGCCCTTCGGCAGCGTGGTGCTCCCTTGGCGCTGGCTCTCCGGCAGCACGGTGCTCCCTTGGCGCTGGCCCTCCGGCAGCACGG
>NC_063338.1:98454692-98484633 GCF_021869965.1 Rhincodon typus
GGCCCTCCGGCAGCACGGTGCTCCCTTGGCGCTGGCCCTCCGGCAGCGTGGTGCTCCCTTGGCGCTGGCCCTCTAGCAATGCAGTGCTCCCCAATTACTGACTGGCCAACAATGCAATACGCTGTCGGTACAGATCTTCTAGTCTTTTTTTTAATCAATTCCCTCCTGCTACATGGTTTGAACTCTTCAATGATCTCCTGAATCACTGGGACAGGTTTTCAGATAGGTTGGACCTTTACAAACAGGACTGTCTGTACCCTGAACCAGAATGGGACTAACATCCTTGTGGGATGGTTTGCTTGTGCTGATGACAGCAGCTTAAACTATTTCAGCAGGGGCAGGGGTCACAATGTGTTAGTTCAATAGTGTCACAGCATAGTTCAGAAAAGGAACTAAGGCAGAGCTGGTTCAGCCATGTGTGTCTCAAGGGAGTAAGACTAAGCTGGACGGCCTCTATTTTAATGCCAGGAGTATTAAAGGTAAAACATGTGAGTTGAGTGTGGATTGACACATGGAATTGCAATGTTGTTGCAACACTGAGATGTGGTTGAGGGAGGGAAAGACTGGCACCTCAACGTTTCAGGGTATACGATCTTCAGGCAGGACGGGGAGGATACAAATGTGGAGGTGGTGTCGCATTATTAGTTAGAGAGTCAGTTACTACGGTAAGGAGGAATGATATCTTGGAAGGGTCATCAAACGAGGCTTTGTGGGTAGAATTTGGAAATAAAAAGGGGACAATCACACTGTTAGGAGTGTATTATAGGCCTCCGAACAGTCAGTTGGTAATTAAGGAGCAGATGTGTAGTCAATTCACTGAGCCATGTAAAAATGATAACGATTGGGTTAACTGCCACAATATAATTATTATAACAGTATAGAGGGTTCAGAGGGGGCAGATTTCTTGAAACAGTACTGGACCTAATTCTGGGGAAGGAAGAAGGATAGGGATTGGAGGTGACAGTGGAGGAGCATTTTAGTGATAAGAGTTTTGGGTTGGCGCAGAGCAGATTTTATTAAAATAAGGCAGGAATCTGGCCAAAATAGACTGGGAACTGCTAGTTGAGGCTAAATCTTCAACAGAACAGAGGAAAGTGTTCAAAAAGGTACTGGTTAGAATACAGGCCAAACATGTTCCCTTAAGGGTGAAATGTAGGATCAATAAGCCCAGAGAACCCTGGACGTTGAGGAATATTCTGGACTGGATAAAGAGAAAGAGAGACTTTTAAATAGGTACAAAGAAAACAAATCAATAGTCACCTGAGAGGAGTATAGAAAGTGCAGGGCTGAACTCAAGAAGGCAATTAGGAGATCAAAGAGGGGTATGAGAAAACACAGGCAGGCAAGATTAGGAAGAATCCCAAGACACTCTGGAAGTCAGTAAAGGGGAAGGGAGAATAACCAGGGAAAGAATAGGATCCAAAAACAGAAATTGCTGGAAAAGCTCAGCAGGTCTGGCAGCATCTGTGGAGAGAAATCAGGATTAACATTTCGGGTCAAGTGACCCTTCCTCAGAATCATTCAGAAATGGTAACTCTGATTTCTTGCCACAGATGCTCCCAGACCTGCTGAGTTTTTCCAGCAATTTCTATTTTTGTTTCTGATTTTCAGCATCTGCAGTTCTTTTGGTTTTTAAAGAGTAGGATCCATTAGGAACCAATCTGTGCATGAAGCCAGAGGATATTGGTACAGTGAGTAAATGAGTACTTCACATCTGTCTTTACTCACGAGAAGGATGCAAGTACGGAATTCAAGATGGACTGTGAAGTTCTTGAGAAGATTGATATAAGAAGTAAGGAGATATTGGAGTTTGATGAATTTAAAAGTGGACAAATCCCCAGCTCTGGATGAGTTGTATCCCAGGCTGCTGTGGGAGACGAGGGAGGAAATAGCAGGGGCCCTGACCCAAATTTTTAAATCATCTATGGCCTCAGGGGAATTGCCAGAGGATTGGAGGACAGCTAATGTGGTTCCACTTTACAAGAAGCATGGTAGAAGTAGAGCTGGGAAATATAACCCAGTGAGTTTTACATCAGTGGTAGGGAAACTAGTGGAGAAAACAGTGAAGGAGAAAATTAGTCTCTATTTAAGAGAGGCGAGGTTTGATCAGGGATAGTCAGCATGACTTTGTCAAAGGAGATTCATGCCGAATGAATTTCACTAATTTTTTTTTGAGGATGTGACCAAATGTGTTGATCAGGATATGGTATTTGATGCAGTTTATATGGATTCTCGACAAAGTCCCTCATGGGAAACTGATAAAGAAAGTACAATCTCATGGGATCCAGGAAAACCTGGCTTGTTGGATCCAATATTTGGTTTTGTGGAAGGAGATCCAGGGTTGTGATAAAAGGCTGTTTGTGTGACTGGAACTGGGTGTGTGTCGTGTACCATAAGGATCAGTGCTGGTCCCTTACTGTTGTGATATTTATAAATAATGTAGATGAAAACATTGGGGTCAATGGTAAGTAGGTTTGCAGATGGCACAAAGATTGGCAGTGAGGAGTAAGATCTTAGGTTACAGGATGATATAGACAGGTTGTTCAGATGGGCAATTCAGCGGCAGATGAAATTTAACACTGATAACTGTAAGTGATGCACTTTGGAAGAAGCCAAGAAAACAAGGGAGTGTTTAATGAGTGGCAGAACACGAAGAAGCTTAGAGGAACAGAGGGATGTTGGGGTGCTTGCCCACAGGTCCCTGAAGGTGGTAGGACAGATTAATAGGGTAGCTAAGGCAGCAGACGGGATGTTTGCCTTTATTAGTCGAGGTATAGATTATAAGAGCAGGGAGGTTGTGTTGGAGCTGTGCAGGACTTTGGTTAGACCACAGCTGGAGTACTGTATGAAATTCTAGTCACCACACTATAGGAAAGATGTGATTGCATTGGAGGGAGTACAGAGGAGATTCACCAGGATGTTGCCTGGGATGGAGCATTTCAGTGATGAAGAGAGGATGGATAAACTCAGGCTGTTTTCTTTCAAGGAGAGAAGTTTGAGGGGGACCTGACAGAGGTGTATACAAATCGGAGGGGCATGGACAAGGGAGCACATTTTTTTAAAAAGTGAAAGGCAGGAGGTTTAGAAGGAATTTGAGGAACTATTTATTCACCCAGTGGGTGGTGGGGGTCTGGAATGCGTTGCTTAGGACGGTAACCAAACCTCACAACCTTTAAAAAGCACTTGAAATGTCAAAACATTCAAGGCTACGGGCCTAGTGCAGGAAAGTGAGACTGGTGTGGGTAGTCGTGTAGTTTGGGTGGTACAGACTGGATGGGCTAAAGGTCCTGTTCTATGCTGTATGATTCCATGAATGTTGAAGGGACGGAATCACAGGGATCTCGGGGTTCCAAAAACTCTCACGATCAGGATACAACCTCTAACTTGCCACAGCCCAAATTTTACATGACAATCCCAGTGCACTCATGCTCCAGCTCCGTGCCAATCCCAGGCCAATCCCTAGGCAGTGCTGAGCCAATCGCAGGCCAATTCCAAGCCATTCCCAGACTTGGCAATCCCAGACCAGCCTCGGACACTCCCAATCGAGTCCTGGGACAATTCCAGACCCGGGCTGGACTCATCCCGAGACAGTTCCGGACAATCCCGAGCAATGAATGGTCTCAGTGCTAAAACAGTCCGGTTGCTATAAATTGTGAAGTTTACTTAATTGTCTGATACTGATGGGATGTAACGGAGGGTCGGGCGCATTAACCATCAGGGGCAGGCTAGAAGCTCACTCACCTCTCTCAGGAACTTGTCCATGACGTTTCAATGCAGCTCCTTATCTCAGTTCAGGGGCAGAAGGTATAGGAAATGTGGACGAAGAACATGTTGGGTCTGTCGGTAAACAGACACCCAGAAAAGAGGGAGCCCAGAGAGAGAGAGAGAGGTGTGCCTACACCGATCCTGTAGGGAAGCAGGCACACACTCACTCACTCCGGTCCCCTCACTCTCTATTCCTCTTTCTCTTCCCCCTGACTATCTGCCCGTATCTCTCTATGTCCCTCTCCCTTTCTCTCTCTCTCTCTCGTCATCACTGCCGGCACACTCAGTATCTGAGCCAGGCTGGGTCAGAGCTTCAGGATCCTCTCTCCTCCTACCCGTCCATATATGGACCCGGCTCATTCCCCTCCCCCAGTTCCTGCCCTGCAATCAGTTAACTCATTCACAACTGGACCCATCGCTGTTAGATCTGATAACGGAGGAACTTTAAACAATAACTAACAGGCAAATGCTTAGAAACAGGATCAGGCTAAAGCTATTTCAATCACGGCTCAAATTCAATCGCCGAGAGGAATTCTCACTCTCTCGAACATAGAGTGATCTTGATAAATGAGTAACAGGGGCTGGCAGGGCGCCTATCTCCCCAAACCCAACCACAAACACAGACTGCGCCAACAGCAAGGCTGCAAGCATCAACCTTCAAACTGGAGGTTTGCTGAGACTCCACATATTGACATTTCAGAATGGCAGACTGTACAACAGTTTTTCAATCCATCAGTAATTACTGTATCCCATTGCACATAATACGCAACCCCCAACATTCCAACGTTTTGCAGCCAACAAAGGCTCTCTGAAATGTCACTGTTGTAATGGAAGAAACAGGGGCCACAACACTGTTCTGAGAAGGGTCTCCCTCTGCTCTACTCCTCTCCCTTCTTAAGCTTTCTCCCTCCCTAATCGACCCCTCATCATCTCTCCTCCCTTCCCTAACTGTCCACCTCATCACTGCACCTCTGCTTCACTCCATTCACTCAATTCCCACAGCTACTTTTCACCTAGTATTGTGTGATGAAGCATGGTTAATTGGTAATGTAAATTATCGGTAATTAGTATCGGTAAAAGATCCATTGGGAAATTGTGCTAATAATAATGAATCCATGCAATAAATTTGAGAGTGACATACTCCAGTCTTAAAACATAATGTTAAACTTAAAGAAAGCCAATTACATAGTTATGAGGGAAAACTGGCCAAGAATAATTGGGGAAGTAGACTAAAAGGATTGACACAAAAACAACTGTGGAAAACATAATCACATTCACTGAGTTTGCTCACTGAGTTCCAGGTTTTTGTTTTGGACTGAATTCTCTCATTATTTTTCCTTGTTGGCCTGGGATAGAATAATCACTGACAAGGTCAGCATTTTTGTCCATCTCACAAGCTGGTTAAGAGTCACAAAAACAGAAATTGCTGGGAAAGCTCAGCAGGTGTGGCAACATCTGTGAAGAGAAATTAGAGTTAACATTTTGGGTTGAGTGACTCTTCCTCAGAACAATTTAAGAGTCAGCCACATTGCTGTAAGTTTGGAGTCACATGAGATCATACCTTAAGAAGAGGAGGTTTCCCTCCCTGAAGGGTATCACTGAACCAGACGGGTTTTTATTACAATCAATGATAGTTTCAAAACCATCTTTACCTGGTCTGGCCTATATGTGACTCTAGTCCCATAGTAATGTGATTGACTCTGAGCAGCCACTCAGTTCAAGGGCAATTGAGGAAGAACCACAAGTGCTGACCTTGACAGCTATGACCATGTCATGTGAAAGAATAAAAGGGGAAAAGAATCAAATTCTACCAGCACTAGCAGCTAAAATTTGGTTCTGAACCCATATCATCAGAGCATTTATCAATGATTGCTAGCCCAATACTATTACCTGTACAAACTGATAAAATAACTAAGAACATAAAAACAGGTTAAAAGAGCTTGCGCATGTTTTAAGAAGCAGCACAGCAGCTAATGTAAACATTGATCTCTTTGAGGCAGAGACAGGAGAAATTATCATGGGGAATGGGAAAATAGAAGTCAGTGAAGAAATATTTCAACAGAAGTTGCTGGAAAATCTCAGCAAGTCTGGTAGTATCTGTGAAGAAAAAATCAGAGTTAATATTTCGGATCTGGTGACCCTTCCTCAGAATTGATGGTAGCTGGGAAGACATTGGTTTATATGCAGAAAAGAGGGAGGGAGGTGGGGTAGGGAGTAAATGATAAGATAAAGGATGGAGCTCAAAGAGAGAGAAGAGCAGTTGGATAGGCAAAGGAGTTGATAATGATCTGGCTAGGAGGGGGAATAGCTGTTAATGGGGACTCCTAGTGACTAAGAATAGGTCATGTAATATGGCAGCCTATGTGATAACAAGGCCTTATGTGTGAGGTAGGGGGCTAGGACATGGGAGAGTTTAGACCCTAAAATTATTGAACTGGATACTGAGTCTGGAAGGCTGCAGGGTTGCCAAGTGGGTAATGAGGTGTTGTCCTTACAACTTGCACTGAGCTTCACTGGAACACTGCAGCTAGTGTCTTTTTTTCCTTTATTCATTCATGGGATGAGGGTGTTGCTGGCTAGGCAGCATTTATTGCCCATCCCTAATTGCCCAGAGGGCAGTTAAGAGTCAACCACATTGCTGTGGGTCTGGAGTCACATGTAGGCCAGACCAGGTAAGGGTGGCAGTTTTGTTCCCCAAAGGACATTAGTGAACCAGATGGGTTTTTCCTGAAAATTGACAATGGATTCATGGTTGTCATTAGATTTTTAATTCCAGATACTTTTTGACTTCAAATTCCATCATCTGCCAAGGTGGGATTTGAACCTGGGTCCTCAGAACATTATCTGGGTCTCTGGATTAACAGTCCAGTGATAATACCACTAGGCCATTGCCTCCCCCCAAGACAGACCATGTAGCCCAGGGAACAGGGTGGTGTGTTAAAGTGGCAGGCAACTGGAAGCTCAGGACCTTTTTTGCAGGCAGAATGTAGATGTTCCGCGAAGCAGTCACCCAGTAAATATTTTCCTAGCTACTATCAATTCTGAGAAAGGGTCACCAGACCTGAAATGTTAACTCCGATTTTTTTCTTCACAAATACTGCCATGCCTGCAGAGCTTTTCCAGCAACTTCTGTTTTTGTTCCTGATTTACACCATCCAGAGTTCTTTTGGTTTCTAATAAATATTTCAAATCTGTCTTGACAGTAGAAGGGACAAATTGCATTCCAGAAATAGAGGATGATGGGGAGCTAAGAAGAGAGAAGAATTAATTAACATCAGGAGAGAAAAAGTACAAGAGAAACATAAAGGACCATAATACAACAAATCTAAGGGGTTAAAGACCTACATTGCAGGGTTTGAAGAGATTGATTTTGACAGAGTGGTTGTGCGAGCTATGATTTTTCCAAGATTCCCTAGATTCAGGAATGGTCCCGACAAATTAGTAGTTTCCAACTGTTACACCTCTATTTAAGAAAGGAGGGAAGAAAAGACAGGGAACTCCAAGTCAGTCAATCTGAAAACAGTCTTCAGAAAAGTTATTATTTGGAAAGTCTTAATCATAGGCTTAGAAAATCAGAATATAATCAGACAAACTCAACCTGGCTCTACAAAAGGGAAATGTCTGACAAATTCACTGGGGTTTTTCCAGGATGTAATCAATAGGGTAGATTTAGTTTGGGTAGCATGCCTCTCAACTTCTTACGTCACCACAGCCTTAGTTCAAACATGAATAAAAGAGGGAACTGAATTCCAGAGGTGAGGTAAGATGGACTAATCTTCACATTGAGGCAGATTTTGATGAAGTTTCTTTTTTATTCATTCATGGGCTATGGACTATATCTGACTGAGCAAGAACTTATTGGGGAGGTGGTGGCCGAGTGATATTATTGCTAGCTAATCCAGGCAAAACCAAATTAAGTTAGAGGCCCAACTATACGGTCTCCCACCACCAGTGGCAATGCCTATTATGGAAACATAGAAGATACGAGCAGGAGGAGGCCATTTGGCCCTTCAAGCCTGCTCCACCATTCATTACAATCATGGGTGATCATCAAACTCAACAACTTAATCCTGCTTTCTCCCCAAAACCTTTGATCCTATTCGCCCCAAGTGTTATATCTAGCTGCCTCTTAAAACATTCAATGTTTTGGCATCAACTACTTCCTGTGGCAATGAATTCCATAGGCTCACCACTCTTTGGGTGAAGAATTGTCTCCTCCGTCCTAAATGGTCGACCCCGAATCCTCATACTGTGATCCCTGGTTCTGGACAACGTAACAGGATACAAAATGAAGTAGAGCAAGACAGTGGACAAAGTTACATCCCTCCCTGATGCGCTCTATGTTCGGTTTGAACAGAATGCCAGTGGCACAGTGTCACCTGCCCCAATAGCCCCAGACCCACCAGCTCCCTCTGTCACTGCGGCAGATCTGTCTTCCTAGGCGTGAACCCAAGGAAAGTGGTGGGCCCGGGCAGTGTTCCCTGTCATGCACTCAGATCCTGTGCTGACTGGCTGGAGGAGGTATTCACCGAAATCTTCACCCTCTCCCTCCTATAAGCTGAAGTCCCCTCCTGCTTCAACAAGACCACCATCATCCCAGCACCTAAGAAGGCACATACAACGTGCCTTAGTGACTATCCGCCCAGTGGCTGTGACCTCCATAATCATGAAGTGCTTTGAGAGGCTGGTTACGATCCACATCAACTCTAGTCTCCCAGCCTGCCTCAATCCTCTGCAATGATGATGTAACAGATTCACAATGGACACATTTCCCTAGCCCCGCACTCATCCCTGGAACATCTGGACAACAAGGACACCTACAACAGATTCCTGCTCATTGACTACAGCTCCAGTTTCAACACCATTATCCCCTCCAGACTGATCTCAAAACTCCGGGACCTAGGTCTTGGCTCCGCCCTCTGCAACTGGGTCCTCAGCTTCCTGACCCACAGACTGCAATCAGTGAAGATAGACAACTGCACCTCCTCCACGATAACACTCAACACTGGAGCCCCCCAGGGATGAATCCTCAGCCCCCTTCTCTACTCCCTGTACACACACGACTGCGTTGCCAAATTCCAAACAAATGTCATCTACAAGTTTGCTGACAAACCGTGGTAGGACAGTAACCAAACAACGATGAGTCAGAATACAGAAAGGAGACAGAGGGCTTGGTGACATGGTGCAATGATAACAACCTCTCTCTGAATGTCAGCAAAACAAAAGAACTGATCATTGACGTCAGAAAGAAAGGAGGAGAACACACCCCTATCCACATCAATGGAACTGAGGTGTGAGAGGGTTGACAGTGTTAAGTTCCTAGGAGTGACGACGACCTGTCCTGGACTTCCCATGTAGATGCGTTGGTCAAGAAGGGACAACAATGCTTCTTCTTCCTCAGACGGCTCAGGAAATTTGGCATGTCCATAAGGTCCCTCACCAACTTCTACAGATGCCCCATTGAAAGCATACTGTCCGGGTGCATAACGGCCTGGTGTGGCAACTGCTCTGCCCAGGACTGTAAGAAACTACAGAAGGTGGTGTGCACAGCCCAGACCATCACAGAAGCCAACCTTCCATCCATGAACTCCATTTACATGGCTTGCTGCTGTGGAAAGGTGGCCAACATCATCAAAGACCCATCACACCCTGGTAATGATCTCCTACAGCCTGTTCCGTCAGGCAGAAGGTACAAAAGCCTGAACACACACACCAGCAGGTTCAGGAACAGCTTCTTCCTGGCTGTTATCAGACTGTTGAATGGATTCTCTAACTTCAAATAATGCAGATCATGTTAATGTTGATCTTGCCAAGTGCATGTCCTGTGCAGTATAACCTGTATGCCTCACTCTGTCCGAGTTGTTTTTTCACCTTATGATCTGTATGTCCTTGCTTACTACGATCTGCTGTACTGCTCACAAACAAAGCTTTTCACTGTACTTAGGTGATTACAATACATCAAATCAAATCAAATCAGAGACCCAGATAAGGCTCTGGGAACCCAGGTTCAAATCCTAATATGACAGATAGTCGCAATAGAATCCAATTTAAAAAAAAAATCTGGAATTGACAGTCTAGCAATGACAATGAAATGATTGTTTGGGGAAAAATCGATCTGGTTCAAAACTATCCTTTAGAGTTGGAAATCTGCTGTCCTTACCTGACATGCTCTACATGTGAGTCCAGACCCACAGCAATGTGGTTGACTGGAAACAACCCTTTGGGCATTTAGGAGGAGGCAGTAAGTGATGGTCAGCCAATGATGCCCACATCCTGTGAATGAACTAAAAGAAAAATAATTGCCCTGGAGAATGTGGTGCTGAGCTGCCTTTTTGAACCACTGCAGGCCACAGGGACTTGTGGGTATACCCACACTGCTGTTAGGGAGGTAATTAGATGATTTTGACCCAGAAACAGCGATATAAAAGACAGGATGGTGTGCAGCTTGAAGAGGAACTTGCGGGTGGGGGTCTTCCAATGTATCTGCTGCCCTAGTACTTCAAGATGGCAAACGTCATGGGTTTGGGAGGTGCATCAAGGAGCTCCTGCAAAACTGGAATCGAGAAAAAACTCTCTGCTGGTCGGTCATCTCAACTTTAGGACATCTCTGCAGAAATTTCTCAGGTTAGTGTTCAAGGCCCAACCATCTTCAGCTGCTTCATTAGCAACCTTTACTCCATCAAAGGGCCAGAAATGGGGATCTTTGCTGATGATTGAACATTATTTTTCACCATTCATGATTCCTCAAATAGTAAAGTAGTCTTTGTCATTTGCAGCAAGACCTGGACAATGTTAGGTAGGGACTCTATGATTCCATTTGGCAATTAACATCTGTGACACATGAATGGCAGGCATCTCCAACAAGAGAGAATCTAACTATTTCCACTGATATTCAATGGTATTACCATCACTGAGGGTTACTATTGACCAGCAACTGACCAGACTTGCCATATGAAAATGGCTAAACAGCAGGTTAAGAGCTAAGAGTTCTGTGGTGACTAACTGATCTCCAGACTTCCCCAAAGCCTGTCCACTATCTACAAACAACAAATCAGGAGTATAATGGAATACTCCCCACTTGCCTGGATGAGTGCAGCTCTGACAACACTAGAGAAGCTCAACACCACTCAGGGACCCACTTGATTGACATCTTATCCATCAATTCAACATTTATTCCCTTCATCATCAATGTGCAATGTATTACAACCAGTCCTTGGGTGAAGTTCCCTAATTCATTATGGTTCCAAGCAGAATATCCCAAAATTAAGCTGCTGGGTGAGGGGCTTTGGATTGGCTTCCTTTCTTTATTCACCCGACCCCTTGGTTAGTTGTAATTAGGTTAATTTAGAAAGGATCCCTTCCCTGGTTCATACTATTCTCCCACACCCAAATGAATTCATATTTTAAAAGGAGCAAATTTAACCAGGCATTCCTGAGTTGACAGTTAAGTGAGTTTATTAGTTACTAAACGCGAGAACAAACAATAACGCAATAGCACATGGAATGCAGCAGTTCAACAAGGCAGCTCACCACCATCTTCTCAAGGGCAACTAGGGCTTACTATGATAATACATGCTGGCCCAGCTAAAGTACCAATATCCCATGAGTGAATATCAAAAAACAAACCAACACACAGTATAAGAATAAGAAGCGAGTACAAAAATGATAGAAATATAATAAAATGATGGGGTTAGTCTCTGAGTCAATCATGAAAGGTAAGTAGTAGAACATTACAGTTGTTACATTGGATGGTAGCAGCAGCATTGACATTGGTGGGTGAGCGGTCAATTTCAAGATTCCTGCTTGATTTTCAGGTTGACTGAAATTCTTTTGGCCTTTTTCGTTTTGACAAAACTGGTTGGCAACACTTAGAGTGAGATAATGTCTTTTCCCTTTTTCACCTTCAGTGCAGGGATGTTTAAGCTCAAAGCTCAAAATGTCAAAGCTGTGACCCTTGCAGTAGATGTCCACACACTTAGATGTTGGGCTACAAACAAACAAAGGCCTGAGAGCCTGTGTGGACCCAGGGAATGTCACCTGTACAGAATCAGGGAAACTTTAAATGGGGTGGCACAGTGGCTCAGTGGTTAGCACTGCTGCCTCACAGCACCAGGGACCTGGCTTCAATTCCACCCTCGGGTGACTGTCTGTGTAGAGTTTGCACATTCTCCCCATCTCTGCGTGGGTTTCTGCCAGGTGCTCTGGTTTCCTCCCACAGGCTAGGTGAATTGGCATGCTAAATTATCTGTAGTGTTCAGGGATGTGTGGGTTAGATGTGTTAGTCATGGGAAATGCAGGATTCCAGGGAAAGCATAGGGGGATGGTGCTGGATGGGATACTCTTCAGAAGGTCAGTATGGACTTGTTAGGCCAAATGGCCTGTTCCCACACTGCAGTCAGTTTTTAACTTTTTTTTGTATATCCCTGGAAGGAAAAAACACAAACACGTCTATAGGAGATAGCTTCCTATTGACAGAGGGCTGGGCAGTCAACCTCTCATTATCTCTTCCTTTTTGGTCCTTCTGTTTAAAGTTTCCCTGATTCTGTACAGGTGTGACATTCCCTGGGTCCACACAGGGTCTCTGCCACATGGTCATGGAATTTAGTCCACGCTTGTGTTTTGGTTGTAGCAATCCTCTATTAAAAAGGCACTTTTTTTGAATTAAACATTCAACATGTCCACCACCACTTTGGGGTTTTGATCCATTGTCATGACAAGTAGCAGCAGTGTGTCCCATCTTCAAGATGCATTGCAGAAACTCACCATTGCTTCTTAGACCCCACATTCCAAATTCATGACCAGCTCGATCTAAAAGGGTAAAGTCAACAAATACATGGGAATACCAGCACCTGCAAGCTTTCCTCCAAACCACTCACTACCCTGACTTGGAAAGATATTGCCATTCCTTCAGTGTCACTAAGTCAAAGTCCGAGAATTCCCTCCCTAATGGCATTGTAGCTGTATCTATACCACAAGGATTACCGTGGTTCAAGATGGCTGATCATCACAACTTCTCCTGGGTTATTAGGGATGGGCAATAAAGACTGGCCTAATCAGCAATATCTACTCCCATGGACGATATTTTAACAAAAGGCAAAGAGTAATAGGTCTATATTTTGCTGAAAAAACAGTTTGTTGAAGTTTTCCAATGTGCACTCATCAGGATGATTTGTAATAACAGAAATTGAAGGGGAAAAACCAACATTTATACTTCATGAAAGGAAAGTGCTGGTTGTTTGGTAACTAGACTTTGATTGATAGAGGTGGTGCCATGAAAAATGCAACAAATAATGATGATTGACAGAAACTAACCTCAGTACAGCAGTCCCTCATCGACAGTACAGAATTTACCCGCTGTCGACTCTTTGGCAAAGCAGTGGGCACTCAGTAATGGCCCTCAACCAATGCAGCAAACTCTCATTATTGACCATCTGACTCCGTACTTCTGAGTATTAGCCCTGTGACAGTGCAGTAATACTTCAGTACTGAATTCTAACAACGCAGCATTTCTTCAGTTCTGACTCTCCGACAGTGCAATTCTGTTTCAGTGTAGAATATCTGACAGAAACAGTATTAACTCTCCAACAGTGCAGCACTCCCTCAGTACTGACCCTCTGATAGTGTAGCACTCCCTCAATACTGACATTTCAAAAGTGCAGCGCTCCTTAGTACTGGCCGTCCAACAGCTCATCACTCCCTTAGTACTGACCCTCCGACAGTGCGGCACTGCCTCAGTACTGACACTCCATCAGTGCAGTTCTCCCTTAGTACTGACCTTCGACAGTGCATCACTCTCTCAGTACTGACACTCCAACAGTGCGGCACTACCTCAGTACTGACCGTCTGACAATGCAGCACTCCCTCATTGCTGACCCTCCAACAGTGAGGCACACCCTCAACACTGTCTTTCTGACAGTGCAGCACTTCCTCAGCACTGACCCTCTAACATTGCAGTCCTGCCTCAGTACAGAACCTTAGGTAGTGCTTTGCTCCCTCAGTATCAACTGTCTGACAATGCAGCACTCCCTGAGAATTGACTCTCCAATAATGCAGTGCTCCTCAGTACTGGCCCTTCGATAGTGCAGCTCTCCTTCAGTCCTGGCCCTCTTACAGTGCAGCTCTCCCTCACTAATGATCCTCCAATGGTGCAACTCTCCCTCAGAACTGACCCTCCAATGCAACTCTCCTCAGTACTGACCCTCCAACTGTGCAGCTGTCTCTCAGTACTGACCTTCCAACAGATTCTGGAGTTCATGTAAATTTGTAGATGTTATCCAGCTCCCAAATTCGACTGAATAACACTTTTGAGTTGGAGTCTAACGGCTAAATGGACTGACCTTGGGGCTATCGCTTTCTTGTTAAGCAGCAACTATCTACAGCATTATACAAAGACACTGTTATTCTTCCAATCAGTACAGGAAGACAAAGAGGGTATACCGTTCTCCTACACACTGCCTGTGGCCATTCATTTGTGTCAAGGTCACAGCTCATGAGCAGTTGGATTCGGGGATAGTGAACTCTGTATTTGCTTCGATCCCATCCTCCAATCACCCCTCATAACAATCCTCTTGCCATGGATCCCAGAAGGTATAAGGTTTTGGAACCCAAGAAAATAGGACAAGAGTCAGCAAAATTGAAGGAGCAGTGGTGGAGAGGAAACACCATGGAAGGCAGGGAAATGGGAGAGAAAATGTGGCAGGGACAGACTGCAATTTGAAGGTGAATGGGTTGGGAGCGTAAGAATAAGTGGAGGGTGGAAGGAGTAAGGTGGGTAAGGGGTGTGATGAGGTGACCATTGAAAAGGAAGAGTCACTGACAGAGACTTAACTAAACTAGCTGAAAGGATCTTGTCTGCAGGGTCTGATTGCGAGGCCTTGGAATGTTGACTGTGGTCATAACCAAGCAGTCAATGGCACTGAGTCATTAGTGAATTGTATTTCTTGATTCCTAATAATACATTACCGAGGGACCCTTCCTAAGGTGTCAGTTTGATACTTAAATTGGTTCAATTAGAGGAAGCAGACAGTTTCACTGAAAGCTGAAACATTGTGTTCATCACCACACACCAGAGGAATGTCCTGCCTGGAACTCCACAGCATCCACGGGTGTGTGTGTGTGTGTGTATACACATCTGCACACATGTGTGTGTGTATAAATATTTGTGTTATGTTTATATGTGTGTGTACATTTCTGTGTATACACGTTTGTGTGTGCATATACTTGTTTGTGCATGTGCGTGGGTGTACATATTTTGTAAGATTTTATGCATGTGAGTATTAAGAACAGAGATGGAGCTAAGGCCACAGACAAACAAATAGTGCATAAATACAAGTCACTCCAGCTGGGAATCTCAGTGAGGAAGCTTGGAGTTTCCTCGTCTTTAATCATTGCATCAAAAATAGAACGCAGGACATGAGATTAACTCTTTCCTGGTCACTTTGCACTCAGTTCCTATATCAGTTGAGGGGTATGAGAGGGGAGTCTGTCGCTGACTTGATCACTCACTCAGTAACTCACTCCCATTTATCCACCCTTGCCTTATTCACCAACTACCTCACTCATTTGCATACTCCCACCCACTATCTTTCTTTCACTTTTGCCTCATTGATACAAATTGTGTGTGGCTGAGATACAGCTTGCTGTGTGCTCTAGGACTCAGTCTCTGATTCAGAAACCATTGACTTCCAAACACTGCACCCTGGGCTATTCTCCAAACTTCGCTGGGAGAATGCTTCACTGAGACCTGAGCTGAGGCAGTCCCACACTGGCTTGGAATGAAACTTTTGAAAATACCGCTCCTGGATTTACTGTGAGATGTGGATTCTGTGCCTCTGCAAGGATCAGGCCTCAAGGCCAGAAACAGGGAAAGTGGGCTTTGTTATTGGTCCATGGTGCACTCACACCAGACCTGATGCTGTCATTCACTGAAAATAAAACCAGCCACATCTAACCCCCATGCCCACAAAATCCCCCAAAGCCCCTAACCTCACCACTCTTACAGACCATCATGTCCACACATCACACACATCACCCTGACACAAACCTTCATTCCATATCTACCCTCCCTCTCAATAAACCCTCATCCCCACATCCACTCTCACCCATCCCACACCCACAACCCAGTCACACACTTAACCCAACCCAAACCAAACCACACTACTGAAGGGTCAGTACTGAGTGAGCACCGCACTGTCACAGGGTCGGTACTGAGGGAGTGCTGTACTGTTGGAGGGTCAGTACTGAGGGAGTGTTGCACTGTCGGAGGATCAATTCTGAGTGAGTGCTGCATTGACAGAGGGTCACTGCTGAGAGAGACTCGTAATATACTTTCTTCCCTTTCTCATGCTCCCATGCCTCCCACTACTTCCATTCTCCATCCTCACAAATTTAGTGACACAGTAGCAGCTGTGAAGTGAACCTCAGAGGTCAAATTGGAAACTATTTCTGGATTTTCAATTTAATTAGAATCTCTGTTCCCCTCCCCCAGCGTCACAAACAGAGCTTGGAGTTACTGAACGTAACACATTTCCTGCTCCTGCGAGAGCTGCACAATTCCTGAAATTACAGTTCGCCTGCCTTGGGGAAGTTTTCCTACTGGATTGCCCTCGTCATGAGACTGACCAAGCTTCTACTTCTTGTTCTGTGATGGAATTGACAAAAGTAAGAGTCTGAGGGTGAGCTGGTCAACAAGATTATGAGCTGTCACCCCAAAGCATTTCTTGAAAGATTTCAGGTCCTACAAGTAAATAACCGAGGAGACTTGCTCATCTTCCCAAAATAAGTTCAATTGACAGATCTTACCCTCAGACTTTGGCCAAACTGCTATCAGCCTACACAGGAATCGAGCTCTCAGGTTCACAGTCAACAATGCACGACCTAGTAGAAAATTTAATAAAGACAGAAATCAACATTCCCACAGGGCCTTTCACCACCTGAGAGCATCCCAAAATATTTAGGACAATTTGAATTGCATTTACTTAGTAACAGGAAACATGGAAGTCAAGTAGTTCACAGCAAAATCCCACAATCAACAAAATGATAATGACCAGGTAATTTGTTACAGTGATGTTGTGGGATGAAAAGTGATGGGAGATAAATATTGGCCTCTTGATACTGGAAGAACAACTCTGGTCTTCCTCGAATTAGAAACAGTGAGATCTTTCCACACACTTACAAGGTTGGTTGGGCCACATTTATTGGTTAATTCAAGACATGGCACCACTGAAAGTGCAGCACTCCCTCAGCACTGACCCTCTGACAGTGTGGTACTCCCTCAGTACTGACCCTCTGACAGTGCGCACTCCTTCAGTACTGACCCTCCGACAGTGCGGCACTCCCTCAGTACTGACCCTCCGACAGTGCGGCACTCCCTCAGCACTGACCCTCCGACAGTGCAGCACTCCCTCAGTACTGACCGTCTGACAGCGCGGCACTCCCTCAGCACTGACCCTCCGACAGCGCGGCACTCCCTCAGCACTGACCCTCCAACAGTGCGGCACTCCCTCAGCACTGACCCTCCGACAGTGCGGCACTCCCTCAGCACTGACACTGACAGAGCAGCACTCCCTCAGTAGGGGTTGGTTTAGCTCAGTTGGCTGGACAGTTGGCTTGCAAAGCAGTATGATACCAACAGTGTGGGCTCAATTACCATCACTAGCTGATGTTACCATCAAGCACTCTCCTACTCAACCTCTCCCCTCTTCTGGGACTTGTTGACTGTCAGGTTAAATCACCCCCAATTGTCTCTTTCTAATGCAGGAGTGGCCCTCTTTTAGCACTGACTGTCCAACAGTGCAGAATATCCTTGACACTGACCCTCTGATACTGCAGCTTTCCCTCTGTACTGAACCTCTGATATTACAATGTTTCCTCAATACTGATTCTCTGACACAGAGGTTTTCCTTCAATACTGACCCTCCAGAAGCGTTGTAGCTTTCCCTAAGCACTGACCCTCCAATTAGAGCTTAGTGTAAATGAGGTCAGGACCATCCCAGTCTGGTGGGTGGGGTCTGTTTTCAGTGGGGCTCTGAGTTCTGAGTTGGGATTGAGGCTTGGTTTCACTGAATCACTTTGCTCATGCCCAGGTTCTCACAGACCATCTGCTTTCTTGATTCATCGAGTCACAGCTGAGCACTTGCCACCGCCCTTTCCTTGTGTTTAGGCAATGCTTCAATCCCTAGGGCCACAGACTGCTGATCTACAACTCCCTCCCATCTAACTAACTCCTCGTCACAAGATTACAGAGTCCACGTCCTTTCAAGTCATCCTTTGTTGCTGCTGAGATTTCAGTCCTTTGATCATTTATAGAACAGCCTTGGTCTGTAATGAAACCACATCAAGCTCCCTGAGGGATGTGTGACTCAACCCAAAGCTGTGACAGAAGCAGTTAGAGCAGATCTGAAACTGCATCCCATCCACTGCTCAATGTGCCAATTTCACCCCAGTGCAGTACTGAGGCCCATAATGCAGAGCAGCAAATCCCATATTCCACATTCAGGCTCAGCAATAGTCTCAGTCATTTTGATGCGAATGGGTGCAGAAATTCTCCTGACTACAGTTAGGAACGCTCTGATTTCCGGAACCTGTCTCCATTATTCTGGAGCTGGCCAAACAGGAAACCAGACAGTGTGGTGATTCCTGACAGAGCAGACACTCCTCAGATGTAATCCTGTAAACTGAAAAGTGATTGAGATATTCAGAATTCTAAAAACAAGAGGTGTAGGATGCAGGACAGGGGACACCAAAAAAAAAAGACCCAACCCAGGACACAGAGGACATGAGAGCGCATGAGTTCTGAGGAAGGGTCACTGGACCCGAAACGTCAACTCTGTTTTTTCCTTCACAGAGGCAGCCAGACCTGCTGAGCTTTTCCAGCAACTTTGTTTTTATTATATATGAGAGGGCAGGCATTGGACACAGGAAATAGAAGCTATGGAACACATATGGAATAAAATATGCAACAGTACCACAATGGGTGAGATCAGACCAGTGAAACAAAGGCTGCAGATGAAGATTGGTGGGGGTTGGTTGGGGGTGGGGGGTGGGGGGAGGTGGGGAGATGGCAGTGCTGTTCTGTTTTTGGTATGGTTTCAGTACGGCACCCAGCAGTAAACAGCCCTGTTCACCCCAAGATAAGGAAAAACCTTTTCACTCAAAGGGCAGTGAACCTGAGGAAATTACTCCCACTCAAGGCTGTGGAGGCCAAGTTACTGAATAATTCAAGGTAGAGATAGATATTTTTTAGATTTTAAAGGCAGCAATGCATATGGGAAGAAAGCAGGAATACGGCATTGAAATAGAGGAACAGCCATGATTATATGTTACATGACTAGTTTCCATGTTTCTACGTAAGACTGTAAGAACACAAGATGTAGGTGAAGTAAGCCATTCAGCCCACCAAGTCTGTTCCACCATTCAATGAGATCATGGCTGATCTGCTAACCCTTAACTCCATTTTCCTGCCTTTCCCCAGAACATTTGATTATGAGTCAACCACATTGCTGTGGGGCTGGAGTTACATGTAGGCCAAACCAGGTAAGGATGGCAGTTTCCTTCCCTAAGGGACATTACTGAACCAGATGGCTTTTTCCAGCAATTGGCAATGGATTTATAGTCATCATTATACTCTTAATTCCAGATATTTATTGAATTCAAATTCCACCATCTGCCATAGTGGCAGATTTGAACTCGATGCCCAGAACATCAAGTTCCCCTTCAAAGGCGGCATGGTGTCTCAGTGGTTAGAATTGCTGACTCACAGTGCCAGGGACCTGGGTTCGATTCCACCCTTGGGTGGCGGTCTGTGTGGAGTTTGCACATTCTCCCCATGTCTGCGTGGGTTTCCTCTGGGTGCTCTGGTTTCCTCCCACAGTCCAAAGATGTGCAGGCTAGGTGGATTGGCCATGCTAAATTGCCTGTAGTGTTTAGGTTAGGTGGGTTAGACATGGGGAAATGCAGCGATAGGGGAATGAGTCAGGGTGAGATGCTCCCCTTCAGATGAGCAGTGTGAACTCGTTGGACCGAATGACCTGTTTCCACATTGTAGGGGCTCTGTGAACATTACCTGAGTCTCTGGATTAACAGCCCAGCAATAATAAGGGGAGGCAATGGCCTAGTGGTATTATTGTTGGACTGTTAATCCAGAGACCCGGATAACATCCTGAGGATCCAGGTTCAAATCCTGCCATGGCAGATAGTGGAATTTGAATTCAGTAAACTGTATCTGGAATGAAGAGTCTAATGATGACCATGAATCCATTGTTGATTGTTAGGAAAAACCCATCTGGGTCACTAATGCCCTTTAGGGAAGGAAACTGTCATCCTTATTTGGTCTGGTATACATGTGACTCCAGACCCACAGCAATCTGGTTGACTCTTAACTGTCCTCTGAACAATTAGGGATGGACAATAAATGCTACCTAGCCAGCGACACCCTCATCCTGTTAATGAATAAACAAAGAAAAATACCACTGAGCCTTTGCCTCCCCTTGATTTACTTAATGACCCAGCCTTGACAGCCATTTGCTGTAAAGAATTCCACAGATTTGCTAGCCTCTGAGAGAAGAAATTCCTCCTTATTCCTATTTTCAGTGGGTGACCCCTTATTCTGAGATTATGCCCTCTGGTCCCACAAAGGGACACAACCTCTCCACATCTACTCAAATTAGCCCACATACTTAAATAAGGTCACCTCTCATTTTTCTAAATTCCAGTGAATACAGGCCTAATCTACTCAACTTCTCCTCACAAGACAGCCCCTCTATGGCCAGTATCAGTCTAGTGAACCTTTTTTGAACTACCTCCAATGCCAGTGTACCCTTCCTTACATTAGGGGCTCACAACCATTCACAGTATTCCAGCTGTGGTCTGACAACTGCCATTTATAGTATTAGCAAGGTCTCCTACTTTTATACTCTGAAGAGTTAAGGTCACAAAACTCAGAGAATATTCCTCTGATTGTTTCTGTTTCTGATCCAAGGATTTAACCAAGATCCTGCCACAGGATTCTCGTTACGAGCAAGTGACTATTAAATTCTCAATACAACACACCAAGCTTCAGGCAATCATTTCACATTAAAGATGGATAAGGTTGAGCTCATGATATTTTACACCAGTCAATTTGAAGAATTAATGCATTCCCTAGGCACAACTCTTCACTGCACACACAGCAATTTCAGTGTATTAATACACTCAGAGAAGGAGAGAATAGTTACAACACAACAGGAGGCTATTTTGCCAAGTGTGTTTACACTAGGTCTCCAAATGAGCAATACATCTATAGTCATTCCCCTGCCTTCTCACTGAGAGGAGACAGAGAAGTGGAGGGAAAAGGTGAGAAGCAGAGAAAGAAGTGGGGGTGAGATGAAAGAGAGACAGAGAGAGGATAGAGGAAAAGAAGACAGCAACATAATGAGGGGGATGGGAAGTACAGCTTCCATACGGGATGTGTAATGTCATTAAATTGAGGATTGCTGAATGTAAATGGATTATTGAAGATGAGAGGTGTCAGAGCTAATCCTGTTAAAGAGCTGGATTATCATTGGGGGTGGGGGTCTCCTGCTGCTTATTGAGCATTTCAGGACTGATATGCACTCACAACCTAGTGTAATATAATAACCTGCTCACTGATGCTTAGTTTGAGTTCTCCCAGGCGCACTCGGCTGCTGACCTCCTTATAACCTTGGTCCAAATATGGACAAAAGAACTTAACCCCAGAGTTGAAGTGAAAGAGACTTTCTTGACATCAAAGATAGTAGGAACTGCAGATGCTGGAGAATCCGAGACAAGGCTGCATTTAACCGAGTGTGGGATCAAGGAGCCCTGGCAATGTTGTAGTTAGTGGGAATCGGGGGAAAGCTCCCCGCTGGCTGAAGTCATACCTGACGCGTAGGAAGATGGTTGTTGGAGGTCAGTCATCTTGGCACAGGACATCACTGCAGGAGTTAAAAAGAATAATGTCCTAGGCCAAACTATCTTCCGCTGCTTCATTAATGACCTTCCCTCCTTCGAAAGGTCAGAAGTGAAAATGTCACCAATGATTGCACAATGTTCAGCAGAATTCACAATTACTCAGATACTGAAGCAGTCTGAGTTTAAATACAAGACCTGGACAATATCCAGGCTTAATTTTTAAAACGTTCAATGAAATATAGGCAATACTGCTGCAGGACAGTGAGACTGCAAGATTGAGCAAGTGAATATCAGTGTGATTCTTGGGGATTTGGTGTTGGGATGAATATCTGGGAACAAGTCTCTGGGCTGTGAGATGGAAGGTCAGTACCACTGAGTGGACCTCAAGTTCACAGAGTTGAGAAGGTCCAAGAAAAGTTACGAATACAAAATAAACCCCTTGCAACATTCCACATATAAAATTCTTTACTTACAGTCTGCCTCCGCAACCCCATCCATGCTGTGTGCTATTCTACAAGACACAGACACATCTGTCCAACCTGACTCCTCTGACAGAATAAAAATCAAAAGAACTGCAGATGCTATAAATCAGGAACAAAAACAGAAGTTACTGGGAAAGCTCAGCAGGTCTGGCAGCATCTGTGAAGAAAAATCAGAGTTAATGTTTTGGGTCCAGTGACCCTTCCTCAGAACTGAGTTTTCTTAACAGATACTGTCAGACCTGCTGAGCTTTTCCAACAACTTCTGTGTTTGTTCCTCTGACAGAAGCCTCACTGTCCAAACCTCTATCCCACTCACTCATGCAGCAGCTCACTTACCCACTCCCACCTCCCCTCCAGGCCTGCTGAATCCAGCTTGATCCTCACTGGAGCTCCCTTAGTCTTATCATAGTTCTCCTCCTCTGAATTTCCAAACAACCAACTGCTCAATAGATAGCCTTTACAGAAAGACTGGCAGGTCTGCCTGTGACAGCTCATGGCAATATATGGGCTCTAGGCTTCTCATGCAGAGGCAAGTCACTAGTTTCATCTCTCACCGCTCAGACAATGAAGGTCAGCATATTAGACAGGGGAAAAATCAGGAATTTATGTGACAATGCTGGAAATGTGAGATGTTTGGTCATCCTGTTCAGAGCTCAATTCCTGTTGAGAGATGTCAGATAATGCTGGGCAGGTTAGTACGAAAACAAGGCCATTTTTGGGTCCTGGCTAACAGAGATTGCTGAAACTGGGGACAACATTGAACACAGGTGCCCCACAAAGCAAACAAAGGGTGAAATTACAAGTATGAAGCTACAAATTAATGCACAGTGGCCAAACCATAAACTGGACTTTGTCTTAAACAAACACTGAAGTCTCTGGAAAAGCTTGGGTCTGGCAGCATCTGTGAAGAGAAATCAGAGTTAATGTTTCGGATCTGGTGACCCTTCCTCAGAACTGATGGTAGCAAAGAAAATATTGGTTTATATACAGAAGATATGGTAGGGGGAGGCAGTAACGAGTAAACAATAGGTAGACATAACATCCAAGAGAAAGAAGAATAGTTCGACAGACAAAGCAGTGGATAACAATCTGTCTAGGACAGTGACTAGCTGTTAATGGAGATTGTTAGTGGCTAACAATAGGTAGTGTGTAATGGCAGACTGTGTGATAACAAGGCCTGATGTGTGGAGTAGAGGGCTGGGATATGGGAGAGTTCAGACCCTAAAGTTATTGAACTTGATATTGAGTCTGGAAGGCTGCAGGGTCCCCAAGCAGAAAATGAGGTGCTGTTCTTCTAGCTTGGGCTGAGTTTCACTGAAACACTGTAACAAGCCAGAGACAGAGATGTTGGCCAGGGAACAGGGTGGTGTGGTGAAGTGGCAGGCAACTGGAAGCTCAGGGTCTTTTTTGCAGGCAGAACATAAATGTTCTGCGAAGCAGACACCCAGTCTACCCTTCATTTCCCCAATTTAGAGGAGACCACATTGCGAGCAACGAATGCAAAAGATTAGATTGTGTGAAGTGCAGGTAAAGTGCTGTTTCACCTGGAAGGTATGTTTGGGCCCTTGGATACTGGGGAGAGAGAGGAGGTAAATGGGCAGGTGTTACACCTTCAGTGGTTGCAGGTGCCATGGGGTTGTCGGGGGGAGGGGTGGTGTTGGGAGTGAAGGAAGAATGGAGCAGGGCGTCCTGGAGGGAATGGTTCCTGCGGAAGGCGGACAAGGAAGGGGAGGGGAATATGTGTCTGCTGGTGATATCTTGCTGGAGGTGGTAGAAATGGCATTGATGATCTTCTGGATGTCGATGCTGGTGGGATCGGTAAGGACAAGGGGAACCCTATCGCTGTTGCAGGAGGGAAGAGAGGGGGTGAGGGCGGAAGTGCAGGAGATGGGTTGGACCCGGTTGAGGGCCCTGTCGACCATGGTGCTGGGGAATCCTCAGTTGAGGAAGAAGGTCTCATTTCAGAGGGTCTCTTGTTGAAGTTGGCCTCATCGGAACATATACAACAGAAACTGAGGAAGTGGGAGAATGGAATGGAGTCTTTACAGGAAGTGAGGTGTGAGGATAAATTGTCCAGGTAGCTGTGGGAGTTGGTGGGTTTGTAATGGACATTAGTGGCCGGTTTATCCCCAGAAATGGAAACAGATGTCAAGGAAAGGAAGGGAGGAGTCAGAGATAGACCAGGTGAAAGTGAGGGCTGGGTGGAAATTGAAAGTGAAATCGATGAACTTTTCCAATCCTAGACAGGAGAGGGAAACAGCACCGATGATATCATCAATCTATTGGAGAAAGAGTTGTGGGAAGGGCTGAAATAAGGAATGTTCCACGTACTCCACGAAGAGACAGGCATAACTGGGGCTCATGCACGTACCTATGGCCACCCCTCTGACCTGAAGAAAATGAGACATGCTAAAAGAGAAGTTGTTGAGGGTGAGAACGAGCTTGGCCAAGCGGAGGAGAGTGGTGGTGGGTGCAGAAGGTTCAGGCCTTTGCTCCAGGAAGAAGTAGAGAGCCCTGATACCATCCTGGTGGGGGATGGACATGTAAAGGGATTGCACATCCATGGTAAAGAGGAGGTGGCTACAGCTGGCAAACTGGAAATTCCAAAACTGGTGTAATGCATCAGAGGAATTGCGGATGTGAGTGAGCAGGGACTGGACAGAGGAGAAAAGACCAAGTCAAGGTGGGAAAAGATAAGTTCTGTGGGGCAGGAGCAGGCAGAAACAATGGCCTGCCTGGACAGTCCTGTTTGTGGATTTTCGGGAGGAGGTAGAAGTGAGCTGTTTGGGGTGAGCTGGGGGACTATTAGCTTGGAGGCAATTGGAGGGAGATCACCAGATGAAATGTGTTCAGTGACCGTAGTTAATATAATGGCCTGATGTTCCATGGTGGAGTCATGGTCCAGGGGGAGGTAGGAGAAAGTATCTGAGAGTTGGTGTTTAGCCTCTGCAATGTAGAGGTCAGTACGCCAGACTACAACAGCACCACCCTTATCGGCAGGCTTAATAACAAAGCCAGGGTTGGGTCTAAGTGCACAGAGTGCAGTCAGTTCCAAGGGAGACAAGTTGGATTGGGTGAGGGGGGACAGAGAAATTGAGGCAACCAATATCACATCGACCGTCCTTAATGAACAGATCAAGTGTAGTAAAAGACCAGATGGAGGAGTCCAGGTGGAGGGAGAGTATTTGAACTGGGCAAAGGGGTCTGTGGGATGGGGAGAGGACTCTTGTCTAAAGAAATGGGCACAGAAGCGAAGATGACAGAAGAAGGGTTCGATGTCATGTCGAATGAGAAATTCATTCAGGTGGGGATGCAGAGAGATAAAACTGAAACGTTTGCTGAGTGTGAAATGTTCAGCATCGGAGAGAGGAAGGTTATGTTGCGAAGTTGGTAGAGTACTTGTGGATTGGGAGGCAGGAAGTTAGAATTTGGTGTTTGTAAGATGCTGGGGCATGGGAGGAAAGCATTGTATGGTCCCTTTAAAAGGTGATGTGCTTTTTCTATGCTTAGAGATTTAAAATGGATGTCTGTGAGCTGCAGTTTGAAAGTTTGCAAATACACAGAGAGCACCTAAATTGAAACTATTGCACCAAAAGGCCATACAGTTGGAAGGCCAAGCAGCAGTATTTACCAAGTCAACAAATTTTGAATTTAGCCAATCAATTTGATCTAGGCACATAGATACCAAAAAACCTATAAAAATTTAAATCTGTTGGTTTTGACAACATGGGACCAATTCTATTATAAGAAATATTGATATGTCATCAAAGGTATAAAAGAAGGAAGCAGTTGCACAAACCCCAGTGCTAACAGCCCTTAGCTCTTGAGAGAATTGCTGGATCTCATAGTCTCCTCTATGACTTACAGAAAGCACCACCCAACAACAACATCTAAATAAAAACATAACTAGTTAAAATTCCTGAAAGAAGAAAGCATTCCTGACAGAAGAATCGATGGAGAACACACAGCATTCCAGAAGACACGTAACCTGGCTGTAATTTCGAGAGACTGAATTCTATTTTCATTTTATATAAGTGGGACTTGTATTTATCAGAACAGCATACTATTAGAATTTTGCTTTATTTGGGAATAGTTAGGAGTTAGAATGGATTTATTCAGTTTGTTATTAGTTTAGTTAATTTGTTCATTGTTAGTTAGATAAATAAATTGTTATTTGTTAATTTTAAAGTGAGTGCCATGGATTTACTTTATTTAACCACGAGAAGTTGCAGAAAAGCAGGTTACACCAGTTTTCACACTCCTTTTACAGATTATAGGGCGAGGTGCTCCTCAAAGGGTGTTTAGGTTTTAGTTCTCAGAGGGAGGGGGTGTCAACCTTCGCTTTATAACGGTTAGGAGAGATGGTAAATACCCAACAAGAGGTGGGGTGGGGGGAAGGGAGGGAGGTTCCAGAGGGCCATGGGTATCTTTGAGTTGTTTCATCTTGTGTGCCTTGTTGCCTGAAAGGAAAAGGAAAAGGAAATGGGAAAGTTTCTTGTTAGCACAGTGAACGAGCTGTAGGATGAATTGGAACTATGGAGTGGTGCAACCCTGAGCCAGCGTGATGCAATGCTGTTGGAGAGAGAGGTTGAGAGTGTGCATGTGACACCACATGGCACTGAGTGTGGATCTTAGGATGCAGCGAGAGCAGCTGTCTGTGGAATGTTGAACATCACAGAGATACCTGTGATCCTGGTTGGATTCAAAGCACAAGGGATGATTCTGAGCCAGAGGCTGTCACTGAGGAATGCTATATGGCTGTGGAAACAGGTTTTAGCAAATACCTGGTCAAATACCAGGACTGACAGTGAAATTATGGTCGGTGGACAAGAAAAAAGATTGGAACGGAAATCCCATCAGCGAGAGGAGCAGAAATTCTTCAAGCTGAACTTTGTCTTATTCACTTGCGGGACATGGCCATCGCTGGCTTCGTCAGAATTTAGCTTCCATCCCTAATTGCCCTGGAAAGGTTGATGGTGAGCTGATCTTGAACCGTTGCAATCCATATGCTGTAGGTAGACCCACAGTGCTTTTAGGGATGGAATTCCAGGATTTTGTCCCAGTGACATTGAAGGAACAGCAATATATTTCCAAGTCAGGACAGTTAGTTGCTTGGTGGGAAACCTGCAGGGCATGAAGTTCCCATGAGTGAATGAGCGAATATCCTTTACTGTCACGTGCATTCAATATAAAATACAGTGAAAAATGTGTACCATTGCTCGTACATAAGCGCCATTCACACAATAATAAAAAATAACTTAAAAAGAGTCTAACATTTCCTCCTCTGCTGCTACAGCATACTGCCACCAGAATTCCGCTCCAGGCTTCCCAGCCCACACTGTGCCACTGAGAGAGCGACATGTTCCAAGCTTCCCAGCCCACACCATGCTGCAGTGACCCAGTCCAAGCTTCTCAGCCCATGCCATGACGCTGGGAGTGTCCCGCTCCGGGATTCCCAGCCCATGCCATGCCCATCAGGAGTGTCCCGCTCCGGGATTCCCAGCCCATGCCATGCCCATCAGGAATGTCCCGCTCCAAGATTCCCAGCCCATGCCATGCCCATCAGGAGTTTCCTGCTCCAGGATTCCCAGCCCATGCCATGCCACTGGGAGTGTCCCGCTTTGGTTTCCCAGCCCATGCCATGCTGCAGAGACAGTCCTGCTCCAGGTCTTCCCAGGCTAACCAACCGCTTCTGCAGCAACACTGCTTCTGAAAACATCACCGCTGCTCTGGAGTCCATCAAGATCACCTCCTGCCGAAGAGCTCACTTTATCAGGTAAGTTTGAGGAAAAAAAGGTGTAGAAGGACAAAGAAATAAAGAAAATTACAGATGAGGAGGACAAGCCCAGGCACAGAAGCCTGAACGCCACCTACTCTGCCACCGCCATCTTGGTTATAGAACATGTATGTGCCGTTCTTGTTCTTCTACATGGTAGTGGTCATGTGGTTTGGTGATAGAAGCAAGATTTGGAGATGGAGTCATGGTTTGGAGGTGTGGCCATGGTGTAAAGATGGAGATAGAGGCAATATTTGGAGATGGAGGTGGCGTCTGGAAATGGGGTAGAGGATTGGACATGGAGGTGGAGTTTTGGAAATAGAATTGAGGTTTGGAAATGGGAATGCAGTTTGGAAATGTAAGCAGAGTTTGGAAATAGGACCGGAGTCTGGAGATTGGGGCAGCAAATGGAGACAGAAGTGAAATTTGGAGATGGAGTGGAGTTTGGAGATGGGATGAAATTGGAGATGGGACTAGAGTTGTGGTTTGGAGATGGGTTAGGGTTTGAAGGTAAATGTGTCGATTACAGATTGGGAGCAGGATTTTGGGATGGATTGGAGGTGAAGGTGAAGAATTTAGATGGGATGGGATTTGGAGATGGAGTTGGGGTTTGGAGATGGGACTGGAGTTTGGAGATGGGATGGAGTTTGGAGATGTGGTGGGGTTTGGAAATGGGGTGTGGTTTCGAAATGGATTTGGGGTTTGGAGATGGGGATGAGGTTTGGAGATGGGGTGGGGTGTGGAGATGGAGCTGTGGATTGGAGATGGAGATGGGGTGGAGTTTGGAAATGGGGTGGGGTTTGGAGATGGAATTGGGTTTTGGGGATGGAGATAGGTTTGGAGATGGGGATTGTAGATTGTGTGAGCTAAAGGCAGATAAGTCCTCTGGCCCTGATGACTTGCATCCAAGGATCCTAAAATAAGTCTCTACAGGTAGTGGATGCATTGGCTGTAATTTTCCAAAAATCCTTCGATTCTGGAGGAATGGAAAACTGTTAAAGTGACACCCTATTCAAAATGGGAAGGAGACAAAAATTGGGTAACTATAGCTGATTAGACTAACACATATTGTTGGAGAAATGTTGGAATCGATTATTAATGAATTAACAGCAGCACATTGGAAAATTCATAATCTAATCAATCAGATTCAGCATGGCTTCATGAAAGGGAAACCATGCCTGGCTAATTTATGAGGAAATCTTAAGCAGAATAGATAAAAGGGAACCAATAGATGTGTTGTATTTTGACTTACAGAAGGTGTTCATCAACATCCCTCACAAAAGATAAAATTATAAGAGCCAGCCCATGGTGTTGGAGGTGGTTTATTGGCATGGACAGAGAATTGGTTCATGGAAATGGAAATTGGGGAAAAGGGGGTTCTTTTTCAGGTTGGCAACGTGTAACCAATGGGGTTCCACAGGGATCAATTTTGGGACAATAACTGCTTACCATATATATTCATGATTTAGGGGAAGGAATCAAATGTACTGCAGCCAAATTTGCAGACAACACAAAAATGAGTGGAAAAGCAAGTTGCAAAGAGGTACAGAGACAGTCGGAACTGCTGATGCTGGAGAATCTGAGATAACAAGGTGTAGAGCTGGATGAACACAGCAGGCCAAGCAGCATCAGAGAAGCAGGAAGGCTGACGTTTCGGGTCTAGACCCTTCTTCAGAAATGGGGAGGGGAAGGGGGTTCTGAAATAAACAGGGAGAGAGGGGGAGGTGGATAGAAGATGGATAAAGGAGAAGATAGGTGGAGAGGAGACAGACAGATCAAAGAGGCGGGGATGGAGCCAGTAAAGGTGAGTGTAGGTGGGGAGTTAGGGAGGAGAAAGGTCAGTCCATAGAACATAGAAAATAGAACATTACAGCGCAGTACAGGCCCTTCGGTCCTCGATGTTGTGCCGACCTGTGAAACCAATCTGAAGCCCATCTAACCTAAACTATTCCATTATCATTCATATGTTTATCCAATGACCATTTAAATGCCCTTAAAGTGGGCGAGT
>NC_063338.1:98499633-98519094 GCF_021869965.1 Rhincodon typus
CTTGATAGAGGTGTACAAAATGATCAGAGGTATAGATAGAGTAGACAGCCAGAGACATTTTCCTAGGGTGGAGGTAGCTATTACAAGGAGGCATAGTTTTAAAGTGAGTGGAGGTAGATATAGGGGAGACATCAGAGGTAGGTTCTTTACTCAGAGAGTGGTAAGGGTGTGGAATGCATTGCCAGAGAGGGTAGTGGAGTCGGCCTCATTAGGGGCATTTAAGCAGCTATTAGATAGGCATATGGATGATAGCATAATGTAGGGGTGGAGGTTACATAGACCTTAGGATTAGGGTTAAAGTTCGGCACAACATCATGTGCCGAAGGGCCTGTACTGTGCTGTACTGTTCGATGTTCTATGTTTTATTCCAGCGCTGTTTCCTTCCACTCATCCAATTTTCTATCCATGTCAGTAATTTGCCCTTAAATTTGTGGGCTTCCACCTTAGTTAATACTCTCTTGTGTTGACTTTATCAAAAGCCTTCTGGAAGTCCACATAAACAACATCCATCGACCTGCCTCTGCCTGCCAACTTTGTCACCTCTTCACAAAACTATGAAGTTTGTCAGGCATAACCTACCATCATGAATCCATGCTGACTCTAATTAACTGAAACTTTTTGAGGTGCACCAGTTACACTATCCTTGAGTATAGACTCCAACAATTTCACCACAGATGTCAGACTAACTAGTCTGTAATTCCCCGGTTTCATTCTGTCACCCTTCTTTAACAGCGGAGTGACATGACCAAATTTTTAATCCAGAGATACAACTCCTGAATCCAGGGAACTCTGAAAAGTTACAGTTACAGTAGCTGTGATGTGCACTCCGACCACCTTTAACACCAGTGGATATAAACCATCAGATCCTGAGATAACAAGGTGTAGAGCTGGATGAACACAGCAGGCCAAGCAGCATCAGAGGAGCAGGAAAGCTGACGTTTCAGGTCTGGACCCTTCTTCAGAAATGGGGAAGGGGAAGGGGGCTCTGAAATAAATAGAGAGAGGGGGAGGCAATGATAGAAGGTGGATAGTGGAGCAGATAGGTGGGAGGGAAGACGGACAGGTCAAGGAGGCAGGGATGAGGCTAGTAGAGGGGAGGTGAATGTCGGTAGGAAGTGGGGATGGGGGTTGGTCAGTGAGGTGTGAGGAGCGGATAAATGGGAGAAAAGATGGACTGGTCAAGGAGGCAGGGACGAGAGGGGGGGCTGGTCTTGGGATGAGGTTGGGGTGGGGAGATTTTGAAGCTTGTAAAGTCCACATTGAGACCATTGGGTTGTGGGGTTCCCAGGTGGAATATGAGGTGCTGTTCCCCCGGCTTTCACGTGGCATCGTTGTGGCAGTGGAGGAGGCCCAGGATGGACAAGTTGTCCAAGGAGTGGGAGGGGGAGTTGAAGTGGTTCGCGACTGGGAGGTGTTGGCGTTTGTCGCGAACCGAGTGTAGGTGCTACACAAAGCAGTCCCCAAGCCTCCGCTTGGTTTCCCCGATGTAGAGGAGGCCACATCGGGAACAGCGGTTACAGTATACCACATTAGCAGATGTGCAGGTGAACATCTCTTTAAGGTGGAAGGTTTTCTTGGGGCCTGGGATGGAGGTGAGGGGGGAGGTGTAGGGGCAGGTATAGCACCTCCTGCAGTTGCAGGGAAAGGTGCCAGGGTGGTGTGGCTAGTGGGGAGTGTGGAGTGGACAAGGGAATCGCGGAGAGAGCGGTCCCTCTGGAAGACAGATAAGGGTGTGGAGGGAAATATATCCTTGGTAGTGGGGTCAGATTGCAGGTGGCAGAAGTGGTGGAGAATGATGTGTTCAATCTGGAGGTTGTTGGGGTGATACGTGAGGACAAAGGGAATTCTGACTTTGTTGTTATTGCGGCGAGTGGGTGTAAGGGATGAGTTACGGGAAACGCAAGAGGTGCGGTCGAGGGCGTTTTCGACCACTGTTGGGGGGGAATTGCGGTCCTTGAAAAACGAGGACATCTGGGATGTCTGGGAGTGGAACGCCTCATCTTGGGAGCAGATGCGGTGGAGGTGAAGGAATTGGGAATAGGGGATGGCATTCTTGCAGGAAGGTGGGTGGGAGGAGGTGTAGTCTAGGTAGCTGTGGGAGTCAGTGGGCTTGAAATAGATATCAGTTTCTAGGTGGTTACCAGAGATGGAGACAGAGAGGTCCAGGAAGGAGAGAGAGGTATCAGAGATGGTCCAGGTGAACTTAAGGTTGGGGTGGAAGGTGTTAGTAAAGTGGATGAACTGTTCGAGTTCCTCGTGGGAGCATGAGGCGGCGCCGATACAGTCATTGATATAATGGAGGAAGAGGTGGGGGATAGTGCCAGTGTCGCTGCGGAAGAGGGACTGTTCCACGTATCCTACAAAGAGGCAGGCATAGCTTGGGCCCATGTGGGTACCCATAGCCACCCCATTCATCTGTAGGAAGTGGGAGGAGTTGAAGGAGACGTTGTTAAGGGTAAGGTTAAGGGTAAGGTCCTGAGGTTTTGTCACTCTAAGTTCCATTAATTTCCCCATTATTGATGATTTACTTAAGCTAATTTTATTTGGAACCTGTCCCTGATGTAAATTTTTTTGGGCCTTCTAGCAAGCTTGCCTCCTTTTCTGCTGAGAATACTGAAGCAAAATAATCATTCAGCATGTCTGCCATTCCCCCACGGTCATTGACAATATCTCCGCTGTCAGCCTTCAGTGGGCCAATAGTACTCTTAAATAGCCCCTTTTCTCTTTATGTAATGTAAAATCTCTTCTTAATGTCTTTTGTGTCACATGCGAGTTTCCTTACATAATACTTTTTAGCCACTCTTGTAAGCCGCTTTGTGGCCCTTTGTTGGTTTTGGTATTTGTCCCATTCTGTGGAATCTGTACTGTTCTTTGTATTTTTGTAAGACCTTTCTTTCAATTTGGTGCTGTCTCTCACCTACTTAGATGTCCACGACTGTTTCTTTTGAGAGATGGAGTTTTCCTTCTCATGGATACAAACTGCTTCTGAATAGCATTAAATGTTTCTTTGAACACCCTCCACTGTTCTTCATTTGATTGACCTTATAAGCAAAGCTTCCTAGTTTACTGTGGATAGTGTCTGCCTCATCACATTAAAGGTCTGCCTTATGTAAATCCAAAATTCTAGACTCTGATCTTTGTTTGTCTCTTACAAATAGGAACATAGAAGATAGGAGCAGCAGGGGGCCATTCAGCCCTTTGAGCCTGTTCCGCCATTCTTCACGATCATGGCTGATCATCCAACTCAATAGCCTAATCCTGCTTTCTCTCAATAAACTTTGATCCCATTCGTCCCAAGTGCTATACCTAGTTGCCTCTTGAATACATTCAATGTTTTGGCATCAAATACTTCCTGTGGTAATGAATCCCACAGGCTCACCACTCTTTGAGTGAAGAGGTGTTTCCTTACCTCCTTCCTAAATTGTCTACCCCGAATCCTCAGACTGTGATCCCTGGTTCTGGACACACCCACCATTGGGAACACCCTGCCTGCATCCATCCTGTCTAGTCCTGTTAGAATTTTATAAGTCTCTACGAGATCCCCCCTCATTTGTCTGAACTCTAGTGAAAACAATCCCAACCTAGTCAATCTCTCCTCATATGTCAGACCTATCAACCCCAGAATAAGCTTGGTAAACCTTCGCTGCACTCCCTCAAGGGCAAGAGCATCCTTCCTCAGAAAATGAGATCAAAATTGCACGCAATATTCTAGGTGTGGTCTCACCGAGGCCCTGTATAATCTGCAATAACACATCCCTGCTCCTGTACTTGAAACCTCTCGCAATGGAGGCCAACATACCATTTGCCTTCTTTACCACCTGCTGCACCTGCATGCTTACCTTCAGCGACAGGTGCACAACGACATCCAGGTCCCACTGCACACTCCCCTCTCCCAATTTACAGCCATTCAGGTAGGAATCTGCCTCCTTATTTTTGCTTCCAAAGTGAATAACCTCAAATTTATCCAAATTATGCCATATCTGCCTTTTATTTGCCCACTCACCCAACCTGTCCAGATGATGCTGAAGGATCTCTGCTTCTTCATCACAGTTCACCCTCCTACCCACCTCGGTATCATCTGCAAACTTGGAGATGTTACATTTTGTTCCCTCATCCAAATCATTAGTATATATTATCAATAGCTGGGGTCCCAGCACCGATCCCTGGGGCACCCCACTAGTTACTGCCTGCCAATTTGAAAAGGGCCCATTTATTTCTACTCTTGGTTTCCTCTCTGCCAACCAGTTTCCTATCCATCTCAATACACTTCCCCCAATCCCATGCGCTTTAATCTTGCACTTTAATCTCATATGTGGGACTTTGTCAACGCTTTCTGAAAGTCCAAATATATTACATCGTCTGGCTCCCATTTGTCAACTCTACTAATTACATCTTCACAGAATTCCAACAGATTTGTCAAGCATGATTTCCCCTTCATAAATCCATATCTGATTTGTGTCCTCTTTTGTGAAGACAGAACAAAAGTATGTATTCAGTTCCTCAGTAATTTCTTTGTCCCCTATTATACATTCCCCTGTTTCTGTCTGTACAGAACCTATATTTATCCCTACTAATCTCTTTCTCTTCACGTACCTACAGAAATTCTTATCGTCAGTCTTTATGTTCCCCGCAAGCTTACTTTTGTACTGTATTTTCCCCTTCCTAATCAATCCCCTAATCGATGCTAAAGCTCTCTCAGTCTTTTTACTCCCCTGCTGTGCAGCAGAGCCAACTGTGGTGCCACAAACTTGTCTGTTGCTGCTTTCTTCTGAGAGGCCATCCTTCCCTACAGTATCCAAAACAGTATATCTGTTTGAGAGGGGAATGGCCACAAGGGACTCCTACATTGCCTGTCCATGCTCACAAGTCTTCCTGGTGGTCATTCATGCTTTCCTGTCTGTGTATCCCTTACTTGTGATGTGGCCAGCTTGCTAAATGTGCTATCCACGATGTCTTCAGCATCAGGGATGCTCCCTCAGGATGGTCAATTAGGAGTTGCAGCTGAATACACTTTCTGTATGTGTGGTTACCATGGACACTGGAAGTGTCCCTGATTTCCCACATCCTGCAGGAGGAGCATTCCACAGGCTGAGTTCTCCTGCCATTGTGAACCTTACCAACTACATACAATAAACTAGGAATTAATTACTAAAAACTACCCACTGCTCACCAAATCAGATTATGTACCTAGGTACCTTTGTACCTAAGATGGCGCTGTAAGTGGAGACTTGTAAACTTTTCACTGTACTCACGTGAGTACTTGTGACAATAAACCTAATTCACAATTTCTCTTCTCTCTATTCCTCAAAAGCTATAAACAACAAAAATACAGACATTGTACGCTGTCTCCCTCCCGGTACCATTCACTCAGCCCCTAAAGCTAATTCCTAAGTCACCAAGCCGGTTCCCCACATCACTTTTTTGAACCCTGACGACACCTCAGGAGCTCCACCCCTAGATTCAGTGAAGGTTCCACTCCTCTCCTCTCCCACTCCCGCTCCAACTAAGTTCGATCCATTCCTTTTCTGCTGCTACTCTGACTGAGCTTGGTCCAATCCTCTCCCACTCCGACTGAGCTTGATCTTCTCCTCTCCCACTTTGGCTCTGACTGAGCTTGATCCACTTCTTGCCCACTCCAACTGAGCTCGATCTGCTCCTCTCCTGCTCCTAATGTAGCACTGACAGCCAAGTTTTTGGTACCAAGACTGGCTCTACTGTAACAAGGGATCCATCAAGTTCCAAGTGATCAATTGTGATGGGGGACTCTCTAGACAGAGGCACAGACAGACATTATGTGGCCAACAGAGAGGCATCAGAATTATGTGTTGTCTCGCTGGTGTCGGGGTCAAGGATGTCTCAGAGATGGTGCAGAATATTCTCAAAGGAGACAGTGACCAGCAGGAGGTTGTTGTACACGGTGATAGCAACAACATAAGAAGACAAAAAAAATGAGGCTGTAAGGAGAGGATATAGGAAATTAGGAGGAAGTTAAAAGTAGGTCCTTGAGGGGAGTAATATCTGGATCGCTTCTAGTGCCATGTGCTAGTGAGAATAGGAATAGGAGGATCAAGAAAATGAATGCATGGCTGAGGAGCTGGTGCAGGGGAGAAAGATACACATTTTATGGATCATTGGAACCCTTCTGGGTAGAAGTGACATGTACAAGAAGGATGGGTTGCACCTGAATTGGAAGGGGACTAATATACTGGCAGGGAGATTTGCTAGAGCTACTCAGGTGGATTTAAACCAGAAAGGATGGTGGAGGGTGGGAGTAGGTACAGACAGACACTGAGAAAAGAGATCAGTTTGAGGCTGGTACAGTTGAAAAAGGATCAAGTCAAACTGTCAGGGCAGGCAAGAACAAGGCAGAGAACAAGGTAGGACTAATATATTAAACTGCATTTATTTCAATGCAAGAGGCCTGGCAGCTAAGGCAGATGAACTCAGGGCATGGTTGGGAACATGGAAGTGGGATATCACAGCATTTTACAGAGATGTGGCTCAGGGATGGACAGGACTGGCAGCTTAATGTTCCAGGGTATAAATGCTATGGAAAGATAGAAAGGGGGGGGGGGGCAGTGGCAAGAGAGGAGGGGTTGTGGTGTTTTTGTTCAGGCTAATATTGCGGCTATACTTAGGGAAGATATTCTGGGGAAAACATCCAGTGAAGTTATGTGGGTTGAACTGAGAAATAAGAAAGGGATGATCACCTTATTGGGACTGTACTATAGACCACCCCAATAGTCAGTGGAAATTTGAGAAGCAAATTTAGTAAGGAGATTTCAGTCATCTGTAAGAATAGTAAGGTTGTAATGATGGGGGATTTTAACTTTCCAAAATAGACTGGGACTGCTGTAGTGTTAAGGACTCGGATGGAGAAGAATTTGTTAAGTGTGTACAAGAAAATTTTCTTATTCAGTATGTGAATGTATCGACTGGAGAAGGAGCAAAGTTTGACCTTCTCTTGGGAAATAAGGCAGGGCAAGTGACTAGGGTGTCACTGCGGGAGTAGTTTGGAGCCAGTGATCATAGTTCTATTAGTTTCAAAATAGTTTGGAAAAGGATAGACCTGATCTAAAAATTAAAGTTCTAATTTGAAGGAAGGCCAATTTTAACGGTATTAGGCAAGAACTTTCAAAAGTTGACTGGGAGCGGAGGGATGGCTGGAAACTGGAAAGCCTTCAAAAATGAGAGTCCAAAAACAGTATGTTCCTGTTTGGGTGAACGGCAAGGCTTGTAGGGAATGCTGGATGACTAGAGAAATTAAGACTCTGGTCAAGAAAAAGGAGGAAGCATATGTCAGGTATAGACAGCAGGAATTGAGTGAATCCCTAGAGGAATATAAGGGAGTAGGAATATCCAAGGGAAATCAAGAGAGGGAGGAAAGGGGACATGAGATAGCTTTGGCAAATAAAGTTAAGGATAATCCAAAGGGATTCTACAAATACACAAAGGACAGAAGAGTAACAAAGGACAGAATAGGGCCTCTTAAAGATCAGCAAGGCCACCTAGATGTGGAACTACAGGAAATGGGTGAGATACTAAATGAGTATTTTGCATCAGTATTTCTGTGGAGAAGGATATGAAAACTAGAGAACTTCGGGAAATAAGTGTGATATTGTGAGACGTGGACATATTACAGGTGCTGGGTGTCTTAAAATGCATAAAAATGGGTAAATCCCCGGGACCTGATCAGGTGTTTCTGAGAACTTGTGGGAAGCCAGGGAAATGTTTACTGGGCTCTTTCCTGAGATATTTGTATCATCAATAGCCACGGGTGAGGTGCCAGAAGACAAACAAAAACAAAGTCGCTGGAAAAGCTCAGCAGGTCTGGTAGCATCTGTTAAGGAAAAAACAGAGTTAACGTTTCGGGTCCCATGACTCTTCCTCAGAACTCGGAAGACCGGAGATTGGCTGATGAGGTACCACTATTTATGAAAGGTGGTAAGGAAAAGCCAGTGAACTATAGACCAGTGAGCCTGACATCAGTGTGGGTAAGTTGTTGGAGGGGATTCTGAGGGACAGTATTTACATTTATTTGGAAAGGCAAGGACTGACTAGGGATAGTCAACATGGCTTTGCGTGCGGGAAATAGTGTCTCACTAACTTGACTGAGTTTTTTGAAAAAGTGATGAAGAAGATTGATGAAGGCAGAGTGGTGAATATTATCTATATGGACTTCAGTAAGGTGTCCGAAAAGATTCTGCATGGTCACCTCGTTAGCAAGGTTAGATCACACAGAATACAGGCAGAATTAGCCATTTGGATACAAAATTGGCTCGAACATAAGAGACCGAGGGTGGTGGTGGAAGTGCTTTTCAGACTGGAGGCCTGTGACCAGCAGTGTGCCACTGCGGATGCTCAATAAAGGGGCTATTTTCGCTACTCATCGATCTTGGGCATTACTGAACATGTCTCCACTGGCCCAGTTCGACCTCAGTCAGTGTGGGAGTGGGAGAGGAGTGGATTGAGCTCAGTCAGAACGGGAGAGAATCGAATCGAGCTCAGTTGGAGTGGAAGACGGAGAGGATTGGATCGAGCTCAGTCAGAGCAGGAGCAGAAGGGGAGTCAATCGAGCTCAGCCAGAGTGGGAGAGGAGTGCATCAAACTCAGCCGGAGCAGGAGAGGAAGCGGATTGAGCTTAGTCGGAGAGGGAGAGGAACAATTGAACTCAGTTGGAGAGGAAGAGGAGTGGATTGAGCTCAATAGGCGCACCTCACGTCTATCTAAATTAAACTCCATCATTTTCTGAAGAAGGATCTAGGCCTGAAACGTCAGCTTTCCTGCTCCTCTGATGCTGCTTGGCCTGCTGTGTTTATCCAGCTCTACACCTTGTTATCTCAGATTCTCCAGCATCGGCAGTTCCTACTATCTCTGAATCAATTTTAACCCCACTGCAAAACCTCTTCTAAGGATGCCTACCTTGAAGAAGTTACCCTCCTCCCTCCCATTTCTGAAGAAGGGTCCAGACCCAAAGCGCCAGCTTTCCTGCTCTTCTGATGCTGCTTGGCCTGCTGTGTTCATCCAGCTCTACACCTTGTTATCTCAGATTCTCCAGCATCGACAGTTTCTACTATCTCTGTTGGAATTCAGAATACAGTTTTACTGTAGTCTCTTGTATACAGTTTTTACATACATTAAAATATTAGCATTCTGGTGTCAAATAGTTGTATCTACTAAACACGAGTTTGCATGACATCTGTCCTGGGGAAGCCGGAAATGGTTTAAGCACTTACTGAATGCTGGCTGTTACTCCCGTTGGGATTAGAATCTCTGTCTGGTCTTTAAAGTTAATAATGTTAGTAAAAATACAAGACCCTATATGATCTAAATAAGTAAGAAATTATACATGCACGAAATAAAAGTATAGAGGACATTAAACTGATCTGCCGCAGCTGGGTCGTGAGTTTTCATTCACTATTGCCAGTTTTGACAGTTCTTACACATTTATTCATGCAGTTTCATGGAAGTGCTGTTTTTATAGTAAGTTTCTTAAAGGGGTAGCAGCCATATCTAATATGTATTTACAAAGTACATACTAGTGGAGAAAACTGTTTGATATTCTGCGATGTATTCAGGTCCCGAGAGACAGTTACTAAGGGCTAATTAATATTAACATCTTTCCATACTTTTCATAGAATATCATAGAATCCCTACAGTGTGGAAACAGGGCCTTCGGTCCAACAAGTCCACACCGAACCTCAGAGCATCCACCCAGACCCATCCCCCTAATCTACACATCCCTGAACACTATGGGCAATTTAGCATGTCCAATTTACCTAACCTGCAGATCTTTGGACTGTGGGAGGAAACTGGAGCACCCGGAGCAAACCCACGCAGACACGGGGAGAATGTGCAGACTCCACAACAGTGAGGCAACAGTGCTAACCACTGAGTCACCGTGCCGCCCCAAAGTGAGTTACGGAGACACGATGGCGGGGATGGAATTGTTCTGAGTAGGTTACGGTTTTAACACTTATTCAGGATTAGCCTTTGATACATAAACAGGTCTAAACGCTTCTTGCAGCATGGGGCCCACAAGAATTGAAAGGTGTAAAGAAACGGTAATGGGTTGGAAGAGATGTTTAATTTAGCTTAATGCAGTTTCATGAATGAGAGAATTGAAACTCGGTATAGTAAACATAGTGCATTTGTGAGTGAGTTAGTAAAGAGTTATGAATGAATGAATGGAAATATAGTATAGTAAACATAGAGCACTTGTGACCGAGTAGGTAAAGAGAATCATAATACAATATTTCACAGGCGCCCTTTTGATTCTTTTGTTTTTCTTTATTCATTCACAAGATGAGGACGTCACTGGCCAGGCAGCATTTATTGCCCATCCCTAATTGCCCAGAGGGCAGTTATGAGTCAACCACATTGCTCTGGGTTGGGGGTCACATGTAGGCCAGACCAGGTAAGGATGGCAGTTTCCTTCCCGAAAGGGCATTGGTAAACCAGGTGGATTTTTCTGACAATTGACAATAGATTCATGGTAATCATTAGATTCTTAATGCCAGATATTTATTGAATTCAATTTCCACTGAGACCCTTCGAACAGAATCACTCACTGCTTATCACAATTCAAATGTATCACTTGGGTCTTTCTGATGTTGGAGGGGCTTGCAGAGACACGGCTAGTAGTTGGGAATACTTCATACTTTTAACAGCTTTTTGGCAACTGCATTTTATAAAAGAGAAAACAACATACACAGCTAGGATAACAGTAACAAATGTCGTGAGTCCCTGTACAATGGACGTCTCTAAGTATCCCAGCCTTCCTGTAGCCCAACTCCACAGGGTAGAAGGAGGATGTTGTCAGATCTTTTTGATCTCTTTCCTAACGTGGTCGGCCAGATTAGTAATACTTTTGGAGATTTCTGGGATATAAGTACAATATTTGAAGCCAAACAGGGCACAGGTGCCTCCTCTCTCGGCTAAAACAAAATCAAGGGCCATTCGGTTCCGGAGCGCGACCGTGCAAATAACGACCATTTCATCATTTATTCTGCTAATGACGGAGAATGGATCATTTCCCACCTTTTATAGGACTGAAGCCAGGATTATAGCTTTTCTGGCCAGTTTGGCCGTACCATAGAAAGGAAATGCAATAGCAAAGAAACGGCTCTCTTGTGTCTCCAGCTAGGCAGTTTATCGGAGTGATATATGTATGAGACTGCATACCCAGGTAGCATGAACCTCGCCAGCAGGTAGTGAGCCACAGGTATGTTCTATGGCCACAGATGAGATAACAGCCATTACAGGAGATGAAGCTGGCGATAACCTCAGGATACCATTGCACAGAGGAGGTATGTTCACTTGTACCCTTAACAAAATCGGTGAACAGACTGGATGAGGCTGTGATATTGAAATACCAAGAGCAATTGCTCAGTCCCATCTCTTATCCACTTTTGGACGAGTTGACAAAACACTCTGACCTTTGTGGCTTCCCTGATTTGAGGTATTAGTGAGGGCCAGGATGGAGGTTAATGGGTATGATCATGGCTGGGCCAGTACCACCCAGAGAAGCGGATCAGGGGGTGGTTCGCAAACTTCCAGGCTTCAATACTTCCGGTCATGTTTATGAGAGTACTGAGTTCCCCTCCCTTGGGTTATGCACGTTGGCGAACATCTCAGGGCCTGGAGAGGGATGGAATGTGAAATTTTGATCAGCATACCACTCTGCCATTTCAGATTCAGTGAAGGGATTCAGAGTGGGATTCCCCCTTTAGAGTGAGTGGGAACACAGGAACATATCCAACACTTGGACAGGTTAGAATCTTTGGCGTAGGTATAAGACGTATAGAGGTAAGTATTTACATGTAACTCTGAATATCCCGATAGTACAAAACTGCAATAATCATAACTGAAAAAATGACCCCAGACACCATGGTGGTCAGTCAGTCTCTGTTGGGAGGCATGAATCCAGGCCTTCTTTCGTTGGACCTTGACAGCCAACTGGATGATCAGCAGCACCTGATATGGTCCTTCCTACTTCGCGCCTCAGAGTTCCTTGTGGATCTTTTTCACAAGAACTCACTCACCTAGTACAATGTCATGGCCTCCCTCTGGTGGGTCCTTCCAATCAGCCGATATCTGTGAGGAGGCAGAACTTACAGCATCTGTTAGTGCTTGGCAGTAAAACAATAGGGCATCACTCATAAGATGACAGTTGGTCCTCCGTAGGTCTACTGTCCTAGGTAGGGACATTGGCCTGCCTGTAACTATTTCAAATGGGCTGGGGGTAGGCCTGACACAGCACAGATCTATTGGTAAAGCCTGGGGCCATGGCATTCTCTCCTGGTGGTATTTACCCAGTCACTGTTTCAGGGTCTGAATCATTCTTTCCACCTGTCCCAATGATTGTGGCTGATAGGGACAGTGAAAGTTCCAGTCAATCCTTAACTGGTAAACTTCTCAACACAAACTTCTTTGGGGAGGTTATGGCCTAGTGGTATTATCACTGGACTGTTAATCTTGAGACCCAGATAATGTTCTGGGGACCCAGGTTCGAATCCTGCCACTGCAGATGGTGGAATTTGAATTCAATAAATATCTAGAATTAAGAATCTAACGATGACCATGAATCCACTGCCAGTTGTTGGAAAAACCCATCTGGTTCACTCATGTCCTTTAGGGAAGGAAACTGCCATCTTTACCTGGTCTGGCCTACATGTCCACAATTACAAAGATGTCTTAGTAACCTTGGCAGTGTAGGAGTGAGAAATAAAATAACTTGCAAGTGCTGGAACGGCCCTGGAGGCACCAATACTTTTAGTTGGGGAACTTGCACTTTGGCTCCTGGCAAGTGTGGCAGCAGTCTACTATCACTTGGGCATAGTTTTTAATATCTCGTCCCCGCCAGCTGTGCTGGAACCAGGCTGTCATCTGTTCAGGCCCCAAATGTCCCCATGAGTGCATTTGTTGTGCCAGATATGGCCTCAAGACAGTGGGTGCGACTGGTCAATTTGATTCTCCATGTCTCCAAACTCAATCTTTGCACAGCCTGTGTCCGTTTTCGATCCATTCCCTTTTTTCCTCTTGGGAATCTTCATTCTGCAATGTTTGCAGTTTTGATTTGCTGTCCCAATGTCAAGCCGGCAGACATGCGCTTGAGGCTCTTGGCAGGAGTGATTGGGGGTGGCTCTTTTGGCTGCCTGACCTGCAAGGGCATTACGCTGGGCTTCCATGCTGTTATTTTTAGTTGTGGGCTATGCACTTCAATATGGTCACTTCTTTGGGCAACTGGAGAGCCTCCAGCAAGTCCTTGACTTTTTCCCATTTCTGATGGGGGTACCTGCAGCCATTAGGCCACACTGTTTCCATAGTTGGCCAAAGTCGTGGGCAACTCCAAAAGCATAGCAGAAGTCCGTGTAAACGTTGGTAGACTGATACGCTGTTATTCCGTAGGCTTCAGTAACAGCCCGTAATTCTGCTTGGTCTGCCATTGCTCCAGGGTGTAGACTTCCCGATGCCATTACAGTCTAGTGTCGTGACAGCACATCCGGCTTTCCTTATACTATTTTCCACAAAACAAAATCCGTCGGTATAAAAGGTGAGGTCTGGGTTTTGCAAAGCCTCATTCATTGTTTGGTTATTGTCCTCCAATTCCTGCAGGATTCCAGCACAATCATGGTTACCTCCTTCCCCTTCTGCAGGCACTGGTAACAGTGTAGCTGGACTGACCAGGCTCACACGAACATTTTGTAAATTAGTGGCTTCTAGGAGTGCTGTCCATTGGGTTCACCAGGCAGCATTTACCTAGAATACTCTGTTTGTCGAGAGCAAAGTGTGTACGGTATGCAATCATTTAACTATTAATCTATGATCCAACACCAGACTCGCAGTAACTTACACCCCATGCACGTAGCTTGCACTGCTCTCAAACAGCACCGCCATCTGAGGGCTACATTGTCCTGTTTCCCTAAGTAATACCCACAGGTCTCAACCTGTCCTCATATTCCTGGGACAGCACCGCTGTCATATAGCCCTCCTTCTCATAGACAAATAATGTAAATGGTTTTATTGGGGATCCTCAATGCTGGTGCGGAACAAAGTGCTCTCTTTAGGTCCTGAAAGGCTTCTTCATGTTCTTTTGTCAGTGCAATGTGTTCTTTTAAGTCCTGATTCCCCTTCAGGATGTCTGTCAGTTGCTGGGCTAGTTGGGTAAATGAATCAATCCAGCACCGGTTAAAGTTACACAGACCCAGGAAAGCCCTTAGTTCTCAAACTCATAAGCTGTTTGACAGCCTGTAAGGCTGCAGTCTGAACTTTGGGTGATTTTCCTTTTCCTGTGGGAGATTTTCTGTCCTAGATAGACTACCTCTTTCTCGGCGATCTGAGCATTTTCAATACTGGCCTTATGTTCTTATTGTTGCAGGTGGTTTGGGAGGGTCTTAAGGTCCATCTCATGTTGCTTTTCCATTTATGAGGCAATCAGTATATCATCCACATACTGAATGATAACTGTCTCGGTTGGCAGGATTTCATGGAGATTGTTTTGTAAGGCCATATGGTATACAGTCAGGCTGTTGTGGAATCCTTGTGAGAGTCAGGTCGATGTGTACTGTTGTTGTCATACAGTAAAGGCAAACCATGACTGCATGTCAGGTGCTAGGGATACTGACCAGAAGCCATTAACTTTTTCTATGGCTGAGAACCAGTTGTGGTCTGATGTTAAGGCGCTGAATATGATAGAGGGGTCAGCTACTAGTGGGACCTTTTGACTGATGCATTGGTTGGCTTTCCTGTAATCTATAGTTAACCTCTATTCCCAACTTGCCTTTTGCATGGACCACACTGGACCATTAGAGATTTTACCAAAATCCCTTTTTCCTTTAAACTCTGAATTATCAGGATTCCTGCAATAGACGTTGGGCTGATGGGGTACTGTTTAGTGCAAGGTGGAGGTGTTCCTGTAAAAATCGTAGGTTCCATTTGCAGTAACGCACAGTCATCCTTGTCTTTAGCCCAGATGGAGTTGTCTTTTAATTGTTCCCTTTGTAGGGTTCTGATGGACCACGTTATCTGTTCATTACTGAAATGTAAACACGAATTTAGTTGGACAAGGATATCCATTCCAAGGAGCGGTTGGGCTAAGGTCCTACCCATACAAAGGTCACTAAATTGTGGGGGCCAAATGCAATGTGCATGGTTTTGGTGCTTTTAATTTCAATCCTGTCAGCTCCTACTCCATAAACTGTTCTCACTATCCCGTCTAACAGGAGTTTGGTCTCATACTATTGGTGTAAGCACGTCAACTTTGCTCCTGTGTCCAAAAGGCACTCAATGTCCAGGTCGCCACCTTCATGGTCACATATAGGCCGTCTCCCCTCTGCTAGCATAAAGCCAGTAGGAGCATAGAGGGGCACTCTCAGATTTTTGTCATCTTCAGCAGCTCCTGTTGCTGCTGGATGGTTAGCTCTTTAAACTGCTCTAGGAGATCGGTCTTACTCCTTGTTTTCGGGTCTCCTCTTCCTTAGAACCATAGAACAGTACAGCACAATACAGGCCCTTCAGCCCACGATGTTGTGCCGACATATTAGCCTAGTTCCTTATTGCTCATTGGGCAACTTCAACCTTTTCCCCTTTGCCAGGACCCCTTGGCCCAATGGCCTTCCTTCTCACAGATGTAACACTTCCCTGGGCTTCCTGCTCCTCTGATGCTGCTTGGCCTGCTGTGTTCATCCAGCTCTACACCTTGTTATCTCACAATTCCCTGGGCGTTTGTTTTGGGTCTTTCCGGGGTTACTGGGGGTCCGTCCCATTTGTCCTATCTGTAGGGCTTGCAATTCAGCACCCATATCTCAGTCAAGCTGGTGGGCTCGGTCCACCAGTTCATAATAATTAGTCCTCCCCTGGTCCCAGTCTCGTTTGGTGAGCTTTAGCATCTTAGTGAGCTCAGGTTTGAGACCAGCCACAAAAGCAGACTTCAGCAGGCCATAATCGCAACCTTCAAAATCCATATCGTTCTGCACATTTGGGACTCCGGCATACCCTTTCCAGGTTGTCTTAAATGTTTCCTTGTATTCTGGGACTTTCTCTGTAGTTTTTGACAGCAAGCCATGACTTTCGTCCAATTGGTCTTAAGTGGACTATACCCCTATAACCAATGTTTTATTGCTGTTCAGCCAGCTTGCTGCTCCTGCTCATACTCTCCAAGGGTACCTTTGATGGCCTTATGGAGAAGGCGTCTTTCTCTTTTAATGACAATGTATTCAGAATCTGCACCCCGTCCCAGGGATGGAGCATATATATTCTTCAATGGTCTAGGCTTTCTCACGTCTTCACTGGCCTCTTCTTTGAATGAGGCATTTCTTTAGACCACCTGTCTATGTTTTCAGGGGTTGCAGGTTCATTCACAGTGTGTTTTTTTGGTCCGTTTTACCAGAACATCTACCTCAGTGCTGTGCTCTAACCTTTGCCTTACCACTTTCTCTATTTTTACCTTCTTGGTTTTAAAGGGGCCATAAAAATGGCGCCGGGGATATATAGTCCTCTTCGCTTTCACTGCTAGAGGACCCATCACTTTTGTCCCTCCGTTTCCCAATGCCAATAGCTTGGTTTTGCTGAACCACTTCCTGGATGTCGCAGGTAGTCGGGATACAAATTCTGTATGGGCTTGAGAACCAGGAAAGAAACTGACAGGGCTATTATCTCATCCTTCACTTTCTTGTTTTCTTTCTCAAGCTCCTGATTTCTAAGTTCAGATTTTTCTTGCCTTGATCTCTCCTTTTGCAGCTGTTCATGTATTGCTTTTAATTGGTCTTTAAGATGGTTTAATTAACGATCATGGGCTGATCGAGACAAGATTTCATTCCTTTAGCAAATTTGTCCCATTGATGCAAGGGATCATTTAGTTCTGTCCTTATCTTCCTGTCCGATAGTTTTTCCCCCGACTCATTTTATGTCATCTAGGGTCCACTGTCCTTTGGGGATATTGTATTTCTGCCAGATTTTGCTTAGGATTTTCCTTAACAAACACTGTACTTCAAGGTAGTTTTGTAGCTGCCACAGCATTTCTTCCTCGGTTATGTCGGGGGGACCAGCTCACCTTTGGAGATTGTAGGCAGCTTAGTAGATTCACTCATAGTTCCCCGAATACTCACAACATAGGCAACTTCTTGCCGTAGGCAAATTTAGCCAATTTGGAGTGCCTGAGATCGGGTCGTGAGGGGATTCGAAAAATAGCCAAATCACGGAGGTTCGGGATCATGTTCAGGCACTAGGTTACGACTATAAGGAAGTTTCTTAACTTTAGTGCCAGTGACCGGTCAGTTTTAATGGTGTGTCCAGCGATCCTGTCGACTACGCCAAGTTGTGGGATGATGTTCAGTGTTGACCAAGATCAGTGAGTGACGAAAATAGCCTCTTTATTGAGCATCCGCAGTAGCACAGTTTGAGGCAGCGATGGAATCCAAAGTAGTTTTACTGCAGCCTCTTTTATACACAGTTTTTACATATATTAAAACTTTTGCATTATGGTGTCACATAGTTGTATCGATTTTACACAAGTTTGTGAGACATCTGTCCTGGGGAAGCAGAAGATGGTCTAAGCACTTGCTAAATGCTGGCTGTTACTCCTGATGGGATTAGAACTCCCTACCTATGTCCATGACACCACCCACGCCCTCCACCTCCTCCAGAACTTCCAATTCCCCGGTCCCCAACACCTCATCTTTACCATGGACGTCCAGTCCCTCTACACCTGCATTCCCCATGCAGAGGGCCTTAAGGCCCTCCGCTTCTTCCTGTCCCGCAGGCCCGACCAGTCCCCCTCCACTGACACCCTCATCCGCTTAGCCGAACTCGTCCTCACACTCAACAACTTCTCTTTCAATTCCTCCCACTTCCTACAGACAAAGGGGGTAGCCATGGGTACCCGCATGGGCCCAAGCTACGCCTGCCTCTTTGTAGGTTACGTGGAACAATCCCTCTTCCGTACCTACACCGGCCCTAAACCCCACCTCTTCCTCCGTTACATTGATGACTGTATCGGTGCCGCCTCGTGCTCCCACGAGGAGCTCGAACAGTTCATACACTTCACTAACACCTTCCACCCCAACCTTAAATTTACCTGGACCATCTCTAACACCTCTCTCCCCTTCCTGGACCTCTCTGTCTCCATATCGGGCAACCACCTAGAAACCGATATTCATTTCAAGCCCACCGACTCCCACAGCTACCTAGAATACTCCTCCTCCCACCCACCTTCCTGCAAAAATGCTATCCCCTATTCCCAATTCCTTCGCCTCCGCCGCATCTGCTCCCAGGATGAGGCATTCCACTCCCGTACATCTCAGTTGTCCTCGTTTTTCAAGGACCGTAACTTCCCCTCCTCGGTGGTCGAGAACGCCCTCAACCGTGTCTCCCACATCTCCCGCACCTCATCCCTCACACCCCGTCCACGCAATAAGAACCAAAAAAGAATCCACCTCGTCCTCACATACCACCCCACCAACCTCCGGATCCAACGCATCATCCTCCGACACTTCCGCCATCTGCAATCCGACCCCACCACCAAAGACATCTTTCCCTCCCCACCCTTATCTGCTTTCCGGAGGGACAACTCTCTCCGTGACTCCCTTGTCCGCTCCACACTCCCCTCCAGCTCCACCACACCCGGCACTTTTCCCTGCAACCGCAGGAAGTGCTACACCTGCCCCCATACCTCCTCCCTCACCCCCATCCCAGGCCCCAAGAAGACTTTCCACATCAAGCAGATGTTCACCTGCACATCTGCCAATGTGGTATACTGCATCCGCTGTACCCAGTGTGGCTTCCTCTACATCGGGGAAACCAAGCGGAGACTCGGGGACCGCTTTGCAGAACACCTACGCTCGGTTCGCGATAAACAACTGCACCTCCCAGTTGCGAACCATTTCAACTCCCCCTCCCATTCCTCAGACGACATGTCCATCCTGGGCCTCCTGCAGTGCCACAACGATGCCACCCGAAGGTTGCAGGAACAGCAACTCATATTCCGCTTGGGAACCCTGCAGCCCAATGGTATCAATGTGGATTTCACAAGTTTCAAAATCTCCCCTCCCCCTACCACATCCCAAAACCAGTCCAGCTCGTCCCTGCCTCCCTAACCCTGTTCTTCCTCCCACCTATCCCCTCCTCCCACCTCACGCCGCACCTCCATCTCCTACTGACCAACCTCATCCCGCCCCCTTGACCTGTCCGTCCTCCCTGGACTGACCTATCCCCTTCCTAACTCCCTACCTACACTCACCTTTACTGGCTCCATCCCCGCCTCTTCGACCTGTTTGTTTCCTCTCCACCTATCCTCTCCTCTATCCCTCTTCTATCCACCTTCCACTCTCTCCCTATTTATTTCAAAACCCCCTTCCCCTCCCCCTTTTCTGATGAAGGGTCTAGGCCCGAAACGTCAGCCTCTCTGCTCCTATGATGCTGCTTGGCCTGCTGTGTTCATCCAGCCCTGCACCTTGTTGTCTC
>NC_063338.1:98529094-98548358 GCF_021869965.1 Rhincodon typus
TGCTGCTTGGCCTGCTGTGTTCATCCAGCCCTGCACCTTGTTGTCTCGGATTCTCCAGCATCTGCAGTTCCTACTACCCCAGCATTTCATTTACCTTGTCTATTACCTCCTGAACTTCGATGCTAAGTTTTTACACACAGGATTTCCAATTCCCCCTGTGCTGTAGCTTTCTGCATCTCTCTACATTTAAATAATATTCTGCTCCTCCATTCATCCTGCCAAAGTACATAGCCTCACATTTTCCCACATTATATTTAATGGATCAAGCTTTTGTCTATTCACTTCATCTATCTACACCCCTCTGTAGATTCTTTGTGTCATCCTCACCACATGCCTTCCCACCTACTTTTGGGTCATCCACAAAACTGGCTATAATATATTCACTTCTGTTATCCAAGTCTTTTATATATTGTAAATAATTGTGTCCAAGCACTGATCTCTGGGGCTCTCCACTAGTTGCAATTTACCATTCTGAAAATACCTTCCTTATCCCAACTCTCTGTCTTCTATTATTTAACCAGCCCTCTATCCGTGCTAATATAGAGTGGTGGATGTTGTCTAAATGGACTTTAGTAAGGCCTTTGACGAGGTACCTCATGGCAGGCTGATACAAAAGGTGAAGTCACATGGGATCTGTAGTGAACTGGCAAGATGGATACAGAACTGGCTTGGGCAGACAAGACAGAGGGTGTAGATAGGTATCTTTTAGGAAGGTGTCTTTTTGACTTGGTGATCTGTAACCAGTGATGTTCCTCAGGGATCGGTGCTGGTTCACTGTTGTTTGTAATGTATATAAATGATTTGGAACGGAATGTAGGTGGTCTGATTAGTAAGTTTGCAGACAACACAAAGTTTGAGGAAGCTGTGGATAATGAGGAGGATTGCCAGAGGATACAATGGAATACAGACAGGCTAGAGACTTGGTTGGAGAAACAGCAAATGGAATTTAATCCAGACAAATGCGAAATGATGCATTTTGGAAGGTCTAATGCAAGGGCAAAGTGTACAGAAAATGGCAGAACCCTTATAAGCATTAACATACAAAGGTAAAAACCAAAAGAACTGTGGATGCATGTTAATCAGGAACAAAAACAAAATTGCTGGAAAAGCTCAACAGGTCTGGCAGCATCTGAGAAGGAAAAAACAGAGCTAACATTTCGGATTTCTTTACGAAGGGTCACCGGACCCGAAACGTTAACTCTGTTTTTTCCTTCACAGATGCTGCCAGACCTGCTGAGCTTTTCCAGCAACTTTGTTTTTGTTCCTAACATCCAAAGGTATGTAGGTGTACAGTCCATAGTTCCTTGAAAGTGGCAACATAAGTGAATAAGGTAGTCAAGGTGTATGGCATGCTTGCCTTCATCAGTCAGGACACTGAGTATAAAAATTGGCAAGTCATGTTGAAGCTGTAATGAACTTTAGTTAAGCCACATTTGGAATATTGTGTACACTTCTAGTCACCACACTATCAGAAGGATGTGGAGGCTTTGGAGAGGGGACAGAAAAGGATTACTAGGATGTTTCCTGGTTTGGAGAGTATTAGCAATAACGAGAGGTTAGATAAACTTGGTTTGTTTTCACTTCAACATCAGAGGTTGAGGGCTCTGAAAGAAGTTTACAAAATTATGAGAGGCATGTATAGAATGGATAATAGGAGTCTTTCCCCTTGGGTAGAAATGTCAATTACTCAGGGACATTGGTTTAAGGTAAAAGGAAGAAAGTTTAAAGATGCAAGGCAAATTTTTTTACACAGAGGGTTGCAAGTGTCTGGAATGTCCTGCCAGAAGACATGGTAGAAGCAGATGCAATGTTTAAGAGGCATCTTGACAGACACATGAACAGGCAGGGAATATAGGAATATGGACCATGTAGAAGCAAAATGTTTTAGTTTAAAAAGGTATCATATGTCATCACAGGCTTGATGGGCTGAAGGGCCCGTTCCTATGCTCTACTGTTCTTTCTACCATCTCCAAAACCATGGGCTCTTTTTTTAAATTAAGTAGCCTACTGTGTGTTATCTTATCAAATACCTTCTCAAAGTTCAAATATTTTATATCCACTGCTTCCGTCTTATCTATCCGGCTCCTCAAAGAATTCCCATAAATGTATCTGGAATGATTTCCCATTTATGAAGCCATACTAACTTGGGAAAATCATATTTTATATTTCAAAATGTGAAAGGCTGGGACTCTGGTTCTGGTCCCTGCGGCAAGCCAATTTCCATACATTCCAAAAACATTTTGCTCCAGCTTTCTGATTTCAGTCTATCAATTAATTCTCAATCCATGCTGAAATATTACTCCCTATTACTTGTGCTTTGATTTTCCACAATAAACTCATTAAGTAGGACCTTATCAAAAACCTTCTGAAAATCTAAATACACCACAGCTACTTATTTTCCTTTATCTATTCTATTAGTTACATTCTTTAAAAACTATACAGAATCATAGGATCCCCACAGTGTAGAAGCAGGCCATTCAGCCTGTTAAGGCCACATTGACCCTCCAAAGAATATTCCACCGAGGCCCATGACCTGCCCATTCCTGTAACCCCATTACTTTCCAATGGCTAACCCAGCTAGCCTGCACACTATGGGCAATTTAGTAAACCTGCATGTCTTCAGACTGTGGGGTGAAACTGCAGCACCTGGAGGAAACCCAGATAGACACGGGAAGAATGTGCAAACTCCACAAGCTGTCACCTGAGTCTGGAATTAAACTGGGGTCCCTGGCGCAGAACAGTACAGCACAGTAACCCTTCGGCCCATGATGTTATGCCTAACTATTATCCTACTTTAAGATCAAACTACCCTTGCATACCCTATATTTTACTATCCTCCATGTGCCTATCCAAGAGTCGCTTAAAAATCTCTGAAGTATCTGACTCCACTACCACTGTCGGCAGCGCATTCCACACGCACCAACTTCTCTCTGTGTAAAGAACCTCCCTCTGACATCTCCCCTATATCTTCCACTAATCACCTTAAAATTAAGACCCCCTCGTAATAGTCATTTCTGCCCTGGGAAAAAGTCTCTGACTATCCACTCTATTTATGCCTCTCATCATCTTGTACACCTCTATCAAGTCACCTCTCATCTTCTTCGCTCCAATGAGAAAAGCCCTAGCTCCCTCATAAGACCTGCCCTCCAGTCCAGGTAGCATCTGGTAAATCTCCTCTGCACCCTCTCTAAAGCTTCTACATTCTTCCTATAATGAGGTGACCAGAACTGAACACAATATGCCAAGAGATAGTAGGAACTGCAGATGCTGGAGAATCCGAGACAACAAGGTGCAGAGCTGGATGAACACAGCAGGCAAAGCAGCATCACAGGAGCAGAAAGGCCGACACTTCGGGCCTAGACCCTTCATCAGAACATTCCACGTGTGGTCTAACCAGGGTTTTATAGAGCTGTAGCATAACCTCACGGCTCTTAAACTCAATTCCCCTGCCGATGAAAGCCAACACACCATACGCCTTCTTTATAACCCTATCTACTTGATGGACAATCACGATTTCCCCTCCAGAAATACCATCAGCTTTGTGTAATCCATTTGGTATTTTTTAAGTATCCTGTTGTCACATTTTTATAAACAGGCTCCAGCATTTTGGTCGGAACATGGGGAATAGGAGTTGGGAGGTCACGTTGCAGCTGTACAGGACATTGGTTAGGCCACTTTTGGAATAGTGTACAATTTCTAGTTACCCGTCTGCAAAAACGATGGTGTTAAACTTGAGAGAGTGTACAAGGATGTTCCTGGGGTTGGAGGGTTTAAGCTATAGGGAGAGGCTGAATAGGCTGGGACTAAGAAGTGGAAGGGTGAGTTACTAAGTTTGCCAATGACACGAAGGTTGGAGGAGTTGTGGATAGCGTGGAGTGCTGTTGTACATTGCAACGGGACATTGACAGGAAACAGACCTGGGTAAAGAAGTGGCAGATGGAATTCAACCCAGAAAAGTGTGAAGTGATTCATTTTGGAAGGTCAAATTTGAATGCAGAATACAGGGTTAAAGGCAGGATTCTTGGCAGTGTAGAAGAACAGAGCGATTTTGAGGTCCACGTCCATGGATCCCTCAAAGTTACTACCCAAGTTGATAGGGTTGTAAAGAAGGCGTATGGTATGTTGGCTTTCATTGGCAAGGGGATAGAGTTTAAGAGCTGCAAGGTTATGCTGCAGCTCTATAAAACCCTGGTTAGACCACACTTGGAATATTGTGTTCAGTTCTGGTCACCTCATTATAGGAAGGATGTGGAAGCTTTAGAGAGGGTGCAGAGGAGATTTATCAGAATCCTGCCTGGACTGGAGGGCAGGTCTTATGAGGAAAGGTTGAGGGAGCTAGGGCTTTTCTCATTGGAGTGAAGAAGGATGAGAGGTAACTCGATAGAGGTGCACAAGATGATGAGAGGCATAGATAGAGTGGATAGTCAGAGACTTCTTCCCAGGGTAGAAATGACTATTACAAGGGGCATAATTTTAAGGTGTTTGGTGAAAGGTATAGGGGAGATGTCAGAGGTAGGATAATAGGTTGGCACAACATCGTGGCCCAAAGAGCCTGTACTGTGCTGTACTGTTCTATATTCTATTTTCCCTGGAGTGTCAAGAGGCTGAGGGGTGACTTTAAAGAAGTTTATAAAATCGTGAGGGCATGGATAGGGTAAATAGACAAGGTCTTTTCCCCAGGGTGTGGTATTCCAAAACTAAAGGACATAGTTTTAAGGCGAGAGGGGAAAAATTTAAAAGGGACCTAAGGGGTAACTTTTTCACACTGAGGGTGGTGTGTGTATGGAACGAGCTGCCAGAGGAAGTGGTGGAGACTGGTACAATTACAACATTTAAAAGGCATCTGGATGGGTACATGAATAGGAAGGGTTTGGAGGGATATGGGCCAAATGCTGACAAATGGGAGTAGGTCGGATTAGGATGTCTAGTCAGCGCAGATAAACTGTTTCCGTCCAGTATAACTCGATTTTCCCTGTTACTGACATTGAGCTAAAGCCGAATTGGATTCTAAGAACTAAAACTTAATGTTTTAACCTGCCATTGCGAACAATCAAGGCTGCATCCTCCTGTTCTATCAAACCTGGAGAACTGGAAACTTCCACGGGGGCGGGGTTAGGGGAATGGGCGGGGTTTAGCTTTAGGGGCGGGGCTTGGATTGCGGTGTGTGCGGGGTGTGGAGGTTGGGGCGGGGTTTGGAGGTAGGGGCGGGGTTTGGGTTAGGGGCGAAGTATAGAGCTAGGGGCGGGATTTGTGTTAGGGGCGGGGTTTGGATTAAGTGGGGATATGGGCAAGGGGAGAAGTTTAGAGATAGGGGCGGGGTTTGGAGTTAGGTGGGGGTCTGTTGCTATGGTTCCTCAGTCGGTTCGTTGAGGACCAGCGGAAGTGAGATTTTTTTGATGACGCTAGTTCCGGATCCTGACGCACTAACAACAATAATACAAGATGTCGGCGGCTGAGGGAGAACTAGAAACACTCGCCCGAGACAGACCTGTGGGACCCGGGGAAGAAGGGCCCGGAGCCGGGGGACCCGGGGGAGAAGGGCCCGGAGCCGGGGCGCCCGGGGGAGAGGGGCCCGGAGCCGGGGCGCCCGGGGGAGAGGGGCCCGGAGCCGGGGGAGAGGGGCCTGGAAACGGGCGATTGGGGCCTGCTGGCGAGGGGCTTGGGAGAACGAGACTGGAAACTGGCGAGCTAGGTAGAGGAGGACTCGGACCCTGGGCAGAAGGTTCGGGCCCTGGGCTGGAGAGATTGGGGAGAGAGGGAGGGGGGGAAGGTTGGTCTTCAGCCCCGGGTGACGGTGCGGATGTGCAGCGGATTGAGGAGCTCTGGCGGCGGCTACTGTGTCGATGTGAGCCGGCCCTGATCTACCTGCAGAGCTTGTTGGTGTGGGAGCGGCCGCTACAAAGCGGCCTGATGCTGCTCGGCCTCTCCGGCCTCTTCTGGTAAAGATCCCCTGTCACTGATTGGGACACGCTTCTGTAGTCGTGATTCCGGGAGAATTACTGGGGCCAATGTCTCTGTCTGCCATCCCCGGCCTAGATTTTCAGCCCTATCCTGGAGCCGGGGGAGAGGGGCAGGGGGCCGGGATTTCATACGGGGGCCATTGTTCCCCCAGAACTTGAGGGGAAGCAACATTCTCCCTTGGCACCTGAGGCCAGATCTATTCCTAAATGCATATCACAAAATGAAATTATTTGGTTATTTAGGTGGGTACTTGAAACATCATACAAGACCGCAGGCCAAGTGCTGGAAAATAGAATTAGAATAGATGAATATTTGATAACCAGCAGCAAATGGGCTGAAAAGACCGTTTGGCATGCTATAAAAAGTCTATGACTCCACTCTTGCTCAGACTTGATTTCCATATTGAGTGTTTGTCCAAATTGATGCTCATTTTCTACAGAAAGCAGTGTCTGTGATTTGAAGCATTTCAGTGGACTGCATCTAACATGCTATAACCAGTGAAGGTTTACTAGGTTGATGCTATGGATGGAAGAATTTTATAATGAAGAAAGGTTGAGTAAATTGGGCTTGTACGCATTGGAGTTTGGAAGAATGAGGGAAGACCACATTGGAGCCCCTAAGAATCTTGTGTGTTTCACAGCGTAGATGCAGCGAATTTGTTTCCTGTTTTTAGAGAGTCTGGGACCAGAGGGCATAACCTGAATAAGGAGTTGCCCAGAGGGTAGTGAATCTGTGGAATTCTTTCCGGCAGAGGGCTGTTGAGTCTGGGTTGTTAAATATATTCAGATTGTTCATCAGTAAGGGAATCAAGGGGTATTGGGGAAACAGCAGAAAGTGAAATTGAGGACTATAGACCAGCCGTCATTTCATGGCTGAGCTGATTTGATGGGCAAATGACTTACTTGTGCTCCTGTGTCTTGTGACCTTTAAATGTCCATGGTTGTGAAAAGGATAGAATCCCTTCAGTATGGAAACAGCCATTCGGCATGTCAAGTCCACACTGACTCTCCAAAGAGCATCCCACCCAGACTTCCCCACCCTCCCTGTCCCCGTAACACTGCATTTCCCATGACTAATCCACCTAACCTACACAAAAGCATTTTATAAATTTAGGATATTCTTTATGTTAAATAGCATCTGAGATTATTGGCTGTATATATAGAGAAATAGAGTTTGCATAAGCATTCATAAATCTGTTTTTAACAGATTTCCTAAATGCTCTACTGCCTGAAATAGTCTGTCTGCCATTCTCTGTCTTCCTGAACTCAACTTTATATCCTTTTATATTCTTCCCTTATTCATCATTTTGTTAACTCATTTATGGGATGTGGGTGTCACTGGCTGGCCAGAATTTGTTGCCCACATACCAAAATATATCCTTTTGAACTTCTCTGCTTTTTATTTAGTCAGCTTACCTAAGTGACTTGTGTCTCTTGTTCATTTGCCCCTTGTCCAGTGTTGTGTCCCATTTGCTCATGAACAACACATTGCTTATTATGTTAAAGCTGCTATATCAGAAGCTTTTTCCTAGGGTGGATGAGTCAATTACCAGGGGCCCTGGGTTTAACATGCGAAGGGCAAGGTTTAAAGATGATGTACGAGGCAAGTATTTTACACAGAGGGTGGTGTGTGCCTGGAACTCGCTGTTGGGGGAGGTAGTGGAAGCAGATACTATTGTGACTTTTAAGAGGCGTCTTGACAAATATATGAATAGGATGGGCATAGTTCTTTTTTTTTTTGCTTATAAATTTATTGAATTCATTCTTGGTGCGAAGGAATGTCATATTTGAAGAGAATTTCACTGAATATTTTCAGGAGTTTAGAAGAATGAGAGTGATCTGATTGTGATGTGTAACATTTTTGGTGGGCTTGACAGGCGAACACTGAAATGTTAGTCTCTCACATCAAAGCGAGAAACTCTAGGTTCAGAATGTAGATTTGGTAATTTCAGACTGAGATGAGGAATTCCTTCACTTGTGGAGTTGCACATCTTTCAAATTCTCTACCAAGGAAGGCTGATGATGCTTAGTTTGTCAGTAAATTCAAGATGGGGATCAATAAATTCTTGGACTTTGGGAGGTATGGCTATTGGGTGGAAAAGTAGAATTGATGTAGAAGATCAACTGAGATATTGAATATTGAAGCAGGCTCAAGGGACCAAATGCCCATTCCTATTCCTTCTATAAACGGTGGTATTCTCCAAAGAGCAGAGAATCTACAAGGGAATTTTGATCAGTGTTTTCAAAATGACCAAACAGCTTCCTGTGCCATATTATGAAGATCTGCTAAATGTCAGGTGGATGGGGCTGCAATCTGAACAGGGTAAATTTCAAACCAGTTGGCAGAGTAGGTGATTTTGGAAAGGAATTTCAAGCCCAGACTTTGTAGTTACGATGCTGAGTTGGTATATATGTGAATTAATTGTCTTGAGTGACGTCTCCCTTTCATTTCCCACATTCAGGTTGTTTTCCTCTACTTCGCTGCGTCCAATCTTCCTGATTAGCTTGTCGGCGCTGGCCACTGTATTCCTGGACAATTGGAAGAGCGAGTTGTTACCCCATGTTGCTGGTAAGCTGAGCCCTTCTCTGCACACAGTCCACGATGAACACCAATCCAGTGACCTCTAAAGTCCCTGCCACTGATGACCACAGTCCCTCCTCGCCAGTATCTCCCAGATATGATGACCTGAACAGCAAGACCACACGCTTTGCCCCTACATTATCCACATATGCACAGCAGAATCGTACTGGAGTCTGACCACCATGAGCTATCGTGATACTTATGGCACAATCTGAGACGTTCTAAGAGGCCAGTTGACATAAGAAACCACTTGCTACATCTTCTGTGTATTTGCTGAGTGACGAGGCGAGTTTCTTGCTGGGACGCAATGGCACCTCAACTAACCTGATCAATATTCAGCTTCTTATTTTATTAACCTCACCAAATAATCTGGATGTCAAGAAAACTTGCCTTGGAAGTCAGAATGGGTACCTGGCAATTTCAGCTTGCTGCTGGCTGTGAGGAACCTCTATGTTGCGCAGCATCAAGCAGCATATCAATGTGATCAATGGCCATGAAGCATGATTTTGCAAAATCCAGCTACATTTAACTCGTAATTGTACCTTTTCCCATATTCAATGCATGCAGTAGATGTGTTTGCGCTTCAAAGGTGACCATGCCATTGGTCACGAGTTTTACATTGCCTTATCGAACCCCTCCGTTATGGTGCCCCTCACTTCCGATCCTAACCCTATTTTACCACGTGTCGTTTGTTTGCCAGTTGGGTCAAACAGCAGGCAAAGTGATAGATGCTGCGGACCTGGAGGAATGGGAGTGGCCATGCAAGGAGAGTGATAAGAAAGATCCCCTTGTGGATGTCGGAGCTCAGCTGCATCAGGCACCTCGAACCACACAGGGTCTGATTGGCACTTTGTTCCAGTAGACATGAACTGGATGCAGAAGACCATTATAGAATATAAGATAGTCCTTGGTTGTGATGCCAGCATTTGGATTGCATTGGGAGGCCAACCTGCTACCTCTAGTCATTTTGTTTATGTTTACTACCGGTAGCTGTCAATACAAGTGCACGTTTAGACTTCTCCAATTGTTATTTCCACTGCAACAGTTCTATGACCCTTTGATCTTTTGCTTATAAATTCTGTGTCTGATACCACCTCTCTTACTCTCACCTAAAGGAGTGAGACTGCGAAAGCTTGCGTCTTCAAATAAACTTGGACTATAACTTGGTGTAGTGGGATTTTTGACCTTGTCCACTCCAGTCCAACGCTGGCACCTCCACATCACATTTTCCCTACTGGGTAATGACAAGATGTGGGTGGAAACAGGGACAAAGTAGCGCTGACCCTAGAGAAGGTATTCAGATGTGCATGGATGTAGCTAAAGACAAGTAAATGGTGTGATGTGATAGACAATAACAAGGGTGAGAGAATGGAGTTGTAAATATGAGGGAGTGTAGCCTGGTTGGCTGTGGGCAGCATGTTTTATGGCTGCTGTGCCATTTGGGTAACACCGAATGCCAACACTTGTCCAGGTTGCACAGATGCTGGTCTTTCAGTGGCTATCTGGGGAATAGAGTGTTATTCTGGGAGCGGTGCATGGTACGATAGGGTTAGAATCAGATATGAGGGATACCATAGGGCAGGGTTGGAGAGTTGATGAAGCATGCTTGATAAGATGTGATGGGAAATTACACTGAGCCTTCATGAGCATCCCTCCAAAAACTTATCGTGGCGAGCAATTAGCCAAAAGATTCAGTCCATAGTAACCACCCAGAGATCGTTCCCTCTTGAACCACTCCCTGGAGTGGAGCCCTCAGTGTAACCTAGAAATTAATGTCAGTGTGTGCAGAGAGTGACAGTGTTTTACCTTTTATTTTTATACAGTCCAGCGCCTCATGGATGAAGGTGAGAGGTATGTTTTTTCCATTATATTTGATGAATCTGAATCATTTTTCAATGGACGACATAACCAAACACTGTCTTAACCTAAGAATACCTGGAGTGCCATCTTCAGCTGCAGTACTGATGCCCACAAGCTAGGCTGATGCTTCTTTCTTGGCATCAGCTTGTGTGACCCTGCACCTAAGATTGAAATAATTAATCTTTGAGAAGCAGCAGAGTGATAAGCTTCTATGCAGACAGTAGGTAAACAAAAAATGCATTGACTCTCCCAGGATTGATGAAGCTGGACCAAAGACAGTGAATGCTGGAGAAATTCAGAAGGCCTGGCAACATCTGAGCAGAGAAATATTAATTCTCTTTCTCTCCACAAATGTCACCGGACACGTTGAGTTTCTACAACATTGTGTTTGTTTCAGATTTTTCAAGCATTTGCGGTATTTTACTTTTATTTACTGCTGGGTTTGTTCTTTTGAGACTGATCATGTCGTGCTGAGTAAATCTGCATGCACAGCTTCTCACAGGCTGGCCTGCGAAGGACTGATTCTGGTTGCATTAGCCAGGATCTGTTGGAGACACCTACCTTCTTGTTGAGTAACACAAACAGGTGTTAAGGGTGGCTCAGTGATTAGCACTGCTGCTTCACAGCACCAGGGACCCAGGTTTGATTCCAGCCTCGGGTGACTATCTGTGTGAAATTTGCATAGGTTTCCTCTGGGTGCTCTGATTTTGTCCCACAGTCCAAAGATATGCACGTTAGGTGTCTTAGCCATGGGAAACAGTGACAGGGTAAGGGGATGGGGATGGGACTGGGTGGATACTCTTTGGAGGGTTGGTATGAACTCAATGGGCTGAATGGCCTGCTTCCACACTGTAGGGATCATATGAATACTGTGAAACAGAATAAGTTCCTCCTGATCAGACATGCAAACGAAACACGGAACTATGAATGCTGGTGATCTGAAAGGAAAACAGAAATTACTTGTGAAACTCAGCAGGTCTGGCAACATCTATGCAGAGAAAGCAGGGTTCAGAGTTCGGTGACACTTCTTCAAACCTGCTGAGTTTTGCCAGCAATTTCTGTTTTTGTTTCAGAAACGCAAATAACCTAGATTTCTCCCTCTTCCCAGAATCAGTTATGGAGATCTAGGTTAGGTTTGTCTTGTGTTGTGTTCTCACATCTGCTGTGAACACTCTTGGTGGTGCGGTGGTGGCCTCGTGGTATTATTGCTGGGACTATTAATTCAGGGACCCATGTAATGGTCTCGGGATCTGGGTTTGACTGTTGCCATGGCAGATGGTGGAGTCTGAATTCAGTAATCTGGAAATAAGAGTTTAATGATGACTACGAAACTATTGCTGATTCAGGAAAAATAACACCTGGTTTACTAATGTGCTGTAGGGAAAGGAAACTGCCATCCTTACCTGGTTTAGCCTACCTGTGACATAGTAATGTGGTTGACTACTGCCCTCTGGGCAGTAAGGTGTGAGTAATAAATGCTGGCCTGGAGAGTGATGCCTGTGTGCTGTGAATGAATATAAAATTACTGAATCCCCACTATCAACATCCTTTTGGTGGCATTTACTTCTGACATCATTGGTGTCAGGGTGGATGAATCTTAGAATGTTTTTCAAAAATCTAGATATTTCGCAAGATGTGGATATTGATGGCTAGACCAGCATTCATTGCCATCCGTAAATGTCCTTGAACTGGGTGGCTTGCTTGATTATTTCAGAAGACAATTAAAAGTTGCCATATTTTATTTAGATTTGGAGTCCCATAGGCCAGACCAGATAAAGACTGCAGGTTTTCTTTCGCAAAGGATGTTAGTGAAGTAGAAAAGTTTACCCAAGTGACAGTTACTTAGTCAACGATACTGAAGCTAGTATTAAAATTGAAAGCTATTAATTGAATTTAAATTCCACGAGTGTTGTGGTGGGATCTGAAACCATGTCACCAGAACATTAGCTGGGGCTCAACTACAAACACTGACATGATCACTGCGTTGCCAATTACCCAAATTGCCCAAGAGAAGGTGTTGCTGAGCTGCTACCTTGAGCTACTGCATTCATGTGGTGTACTGACACAGTGGTGTTAGGTAGAGAGTTATTGGACTTTTTGTCCCAGGGTCATTGCAGGAATGATGATATGGCTTCATGTAGGGAGTGGGTGTGGCTTGGAGGTGGTGAGATCCCATTTCTCTGCTGCCCTTAACATTACAGGTGATGGAGATTGGGGCTTGGAAGGTGCTGTTGAAGGAACGTTGATAAGTTGCTGCAGTGCATTTTATCCATGGTGTACACTGCTGCTCTGAGTGGCGAAGGATGTGAATGTTATAGGTGTTGGGTTACTCTGTCCTGGATGTTGTCAAGCTTCTCGCGTAGTGTTGGATCTGCACTCATCCAGGCAAGTCGGGTGTATTCTATCATTCCTAACTTGTACCTTGTAGCTAGTAGACAGCCATTGGAGATTCCGTGAGTTAATTGATGCAGAATTCCTAGCCTATAACCTGCCATTGAATTTATACGGCTAGTCCAGTTCAGTTTCTGATCCATGGTAACCTGTAAGATATTAAAAGTGGGAATTCAGCGATAGTAACACCTGGAAATATTAAGGGGCACACCTATTAGTGTTGACTTTGTTGGCACTGCGTTTAACCCTCATTTCAAAGACAGGGTTTAATGTAACCATTTCTGATCATAATCCCCTTCTGCAGTCCTGATTTCTGTGAACTAAATTGTTCACAGAATTTAGTTCCATTCTAAATTGAGCTAAATTTAATTGGTTGTTTCTCTTCTGTAACTAGTGATGGAAACTCCATAAGGCCTCGTCTCCTCAGGCTGCCTGATCTTTGCCACTATCTTGCTGAAAGCTGTGTGGCCTTTAACGTCTACCTGAAGGAAGTTCTGGAGTACAAGAAACAGAACCCAGGCAAGGTAGGGCACATCACTTAGTGATGGGGAAGGGGAGCTGGGTGATGGCAAGGAGTGGCACACTGAGCAGTGTTTACTACCCTTTCACTCTGTCCCCTGAGGGTTTTTTTGTGGTATAAAGATTAAATCTTGCTTTTGACTCTTTTATTTTCCTTCAGTTCTGTTTGAAGATGTGTCTTGGATGCTCAGCATTGGCTGCGATTGGACATTATATCCCAGGAATCATGATATCCTACATCTTCAGTGAGTATGTTCATTCTGAAACCAGATGAAGTAAGAAACAAGATGTCAATCCTTCATGCAAATATGCAGACTAGAACATCTTTCCAGTTCCTCCCTAAAAATGTCAAGTGCTGTCTTTAAAACATTAGATTCCAAACAATATTTTAAAATAAATAGGCAAAAATGATTTTCCATACTACATGTTCCACATAATACAAAGTATCCCTCTTCTAGGGCCTCTAGTAATCTCCATTTGCATTCATTTTTTTTGTAAAATAATCTGACAATCAATTATTTGTCTTGATTTATTGTATCTTTGAAATTTCTTGCTAGCATCTCTTACACTTGCAGGGTCAGTCCTTAAACTTTTTCAGTCAAACTTTGTCAATTGTGCATTGTCTCATAGGGAACAATTATCATTATAACATTCAGTAGGGAAATTATCCTCTGAATGCCTTTGGACAAAATTTCTCTTGAAATATTTGATAAGTTGGACGCAATATCATTGCTTCTACTTGAGTCAGTGTTTCTACAATTAAAGTACTTTCAACTACATTTTTAAAAAAAGTTTGTTTCCCAGGGTGAGGGGCAACACCATTTTTCATTGACATCCACCAAAAATGTTCTAAATCCAGCTGCTCTCAAATGTTCATCATTTACTCAGCCTAATGCATTTAAGGACCCCGAAACCTGACTTCCAAAAAAATTATTCTTTAATCTCATTTTTTAAACATATCACTCATTCCACATAGTTCTAACATAGAAAATAATTAACCTTCATAAAAAGATGCTTGAGATTCACTTAGGAATTTCAAGTAGACGAGGCTGAGAAATACCATAGTAATGAGAAATAAGCATCTTTCATTTCCATAAATGCCTCTAGTTTCCAGTTTCCTTTCTATGTCACTTACCTTAAATCTATGCCTTCCAGTTCTGGTCTCCCCCACGCCGGGGAAAAGACCTTAGCTATTCACCCTATGCCACTCATGATTTTATGAACCTCTAAGGTCAGCCCTCAGCCTCTGACACTCCAGGGAAAATAGTCCAGGTCTATTCAGCCTCTCCCTATAGCTCAAACCCTTTAACCCTAGCAACATCCTTGTAAATCCTTTCTGAACCCTTTCAAGCTTCACAACACCCTTACTATAGCAGGGAGACCAACATTGAACACAATATTCGAAAAATGGCCTAACCAATGTCATGAACAGCCGCAACATGATCTCCCAACTCCTATACTCAATGCACTGACCATAAAGGCAAGCATACCAAACGCTGCCTTCACTATCCTGTCTACCTGTGACTCCACTTTCAAGGAACTATGAATCTTCACTCCAAGGTCTCTTTGTTCAGCAGCACTCCCCAGGACTTTACCATGAAGTGTATAAGTCCTGCCCTGATTTGTCTTCCTAAAATGCAACTCCTCACAATAATGTAAATTATACTTCATCTGCCAGCCTTTGGCTCATTGGCCATCTGATCAAGGTCTCGTTGAGCTCTGAGGTAACCTTCTTTGCTGTCCACTAAACCACCGATTTTGGTGTCATCTGCAAACTCACTAACCATACCACTTATGTTCACATCCAAATCATTTATATAAATGACAAAAAGCAGTGGACATAGGTCCTTGTGGCATACTGCTGGTCACAGGCCTCTAGTCTGAAAAGCAACCCTCCACCACCCTCCATCTCCTCCCTTCAAGCCAATTGGGTATCCAAATGGCTAGTTCTCCTTGTATTCTGTCATCTAATCTTGTTAACCCGTCTACCATGTGGAACCTTGTCAACTGCCTTACTGAAGTCCATATAGATCATGTCCACCGCTCTGCCTTCATTAATTCTCTTTGTTGCTTCTTCAAATAACTTGGTCATTAGTCAGACATGATTTCCCATACACAAAGCCATGTTGACTATCTCTAATCATTCCTTGCTGTTCCAAATGCATGGAAATCCTGTCCCTTAGGACCCCCTCAAACAATTTGCCCACCACTGATGTCAGGCTCACTAGTCTATAATTCCCTGGCTTTTCCTTACCACCTTTCTTAAACAGTGGCACTACATTAGCCAACCTCTAGTCTTCTGGCACTTTATTTGTAGCTATTGATGATATGAATATCTCAACAAGGGGTACAGCAATCACTTTCTTAGCTTCCCACAGAGTTCTAGTGTATGCCTGATCAAGTCCCAGAGACTTATCCACCTTAATGCATTTTATGATGTCCAGCACCATTTCCTGTTTAATAACGACATCTTGAAAAGTGCCCATATTTATTTCTCCAAATTCTCCATCTTCCACATTCTTCCCCACACTAAACACTGATGCAAAATATTTCTCCCCCATCTCCTGTGGCTTCACACATAGGTGACCTTGTTCATCTTTTAGGGGCCCAAATCTCTCCCTAATTACTGTTTTGTCCTTAATGAGTTTGTACAATCCCTTGGATTCTTCTTAACCCTACTTGGCAAAACCATCTGGATTTTTAAGCCTCTTTTTGTAACTAATAACTCTAGTCTTTCTTTAGCTATTTGGAAAACCTTTTACTGTATGTTGTCATAAAGTGGAGGTTGTAAAGTAACTAAAACCGAGACACCCAGAGAGACTCGCCTTGCCCCATCATCTGTTAAAAGAAGTGTGAAAAATGGTATAACTGGCCTTTCACTCCCCAGTCTGTTATAAAGGAGTGGTTAAATGAAATTAACTCCTGACACCCACTCAATAATCAACAAGTAACTATTTATCTAATAGTGAACCAATTAACTGAACTGTTAACAAACCAAACAATTCCTTTCTAACCACTAACTATTCCTGAATAAAACAAAATTCTAATAGTATGTTGTTCCAATAAATACAAGTCCCACTTATATAATCCAAAGTATAAAAAAAGTTAGAACTTATTCTCTCGAAATTATAGCCAGGTTGCATCTTCCAGAATGTTCTGTGCTTTCTCTGTTGATCTTCTGTCAAGAACGCCGTTCTGTCGAATTCTTTTGTCAGGGATATTAGCTAAGAGTGCCGCGGTACCTTTTAGATGATGCTTACTCTGAGGCTTAGAGAATTCTCTGAGAACCAATGATTCTTTCTTTAGAGCTGATAGTTGTTAACTTGGCAGATGGCAGTTTGCTGTCTGCAGATTTTGCAAATGCCCTTTTTTTTATACCCTTTGACATATCAATTTCTTATAATAGGATTGGTCCTATGTTGTCAAAACCATCTGATTTAAATTTAATTGGTTTTTTGGTCTCTGCGTGCCTGGTTTAAATTAATTGGCTAACTTCAAACTTGTCTTGATAACAAAACAAAACTGCAGCTTGGACTGCTAACTATACAGCCTTTGATACAAATTGTTACAATTCAGATGGTCTGTGCATCTGCAAACCCACAGACGCATTTTATTTTTCTCTCTCCAAGCCTCAAAAAAAGCACATCATCTTTTAAAGGGGCCACACCATCTTCCCCCCCACCCTACCCCCCATCATTTTACAAACATGAAATTCTAACAGCCGGCCTTCCAAACCACACGTACTCGACCCAACTTGGCAGCTACTCCCCACTTAAGAACAAAGGTGAACCATCATTATGAAAAGATAGCTTCATTATTTTTATAAACCTTAATGCCTTTATTACCAGATCCATAGGTCATCAATCAAGAGTTACACATTTCATACTAATTGTATATACATGTATGACACTGAAAACCACCATTTCTATTATATCTAAATATTTTTCTTTTAAACCTGCGATAAAGCATCCACAATGCCATTTTCACAACTGGCAACATGTACAGTCTGTAAATTAAATGCTTGTAAGATAAGACTCCAATGAAATCACCTTTAACTTTTTCCCAGGGAGGAAGAGTCCGTTACTATGGGGCATAGATTTAAGGTGCGAGGGACAAGGTTTAAAGATCATGTATGAGGCAGGTCTTTTACAGAGGGTGATGGTTGCCTGGAGCTCGATGCTGGGGGAGGTAGTGGAAGCAGATACTATAGTGACTTTTAAAGGGCGTCTTGACAAATACATGAATAGGATGGGAACAGAGGGATACGGTCCCCGGAAAGGTGTAGGGGGTTTTAGTTGTGACGGGCAGCATGTTGGTGCAGGCTTGGAGGGCTGAAGGGCCTGTTCCTGTACTGTAATTTTCTTTGTTTTTAATAATTCTTGTCCTTAAACCTTTCCAAAAATGTCAAAGGGTTGTGACTGGTGTACACAAACGATCTGATGCATTGTTTGCAACATAAACATTATAATGTTGTAAGGTCAGTACCAAACTCAGCAACTCTTATTCAATGGTTGAATATTGTTTCTCATGGATATTGAGTTTCTTTGAAAAATAACTGGCCTTTTAATTCCACTATCATCCTTCTGTACCAACACCGTTGCAATCCCTACATCACTTACGTCAATGGTGACTTTAGTGGGTTTCAAGAAAATTGGTGCGGTGGTTAACACAGCTTTTGAATTCTCAAATACCTCCCGGCCTTGTTCTGTCCATCGAAATTTCGTGTTCTTTTTTGATTAATCTCTCAGTGGTACTACTACGCTACTGAAGTTTGGTATAAATTTCCTGTGGAAGCCGCTCAATCCCAAAAACCGTAGCACTTCCTTCGTCAAGGGTGATCCTGGAAATTTGTTGATGGCCTTTGTCTTTATGTTCCTCTGTGTCATCCGTCCATATGTGATATTGTTCCCTAAGAATGTCACTTTTGCATTCACAAATTCTGTTTTTGCCAAATTTATTACCAAATTTGCCTTCTGTAGTCTCCAGGAGCTCTGCCAAATGCTCCATGCCATTTTTTCCACAAATAGCTAAAGATCTCTAAGTCATCTATATAGATGGCACAATTAGTCAATTCTGCCACAATTTTGTTCGTAAGTCTTTGAAAAGTGGCTGGTGCATTTTTCATTCCCAAGGACAATACTTTAAACTCACATAGACTATTTGGGATTACAAAATCAGAAACTTCTTTTGCTCACTCTGACAAAGGTACTTACCAGTAACTGTAATGTAAGTGGTTTGTCCTACATTTTCCACACAGTCCTCCAGCCTTGAAATTGAGTCTGAGTCAGATTTGGTCACAGCGTTGACCTTCCAATAATCTACGCAGAATTGTTGAGTGCTGTCAACACGTTCGGCAAACCCAACTTGCTTTGAAAGCTGAAAGAGTTGCGGATGCTGTAAATCAGGAACAAAAGCAAAGTTGCTGGCGAAGCTCAGCAAGTCTGACAGCATCTGTGAAGGAGAAAACAGAGTTAACGTTTTGGGTCCGGTGACCCTTCCTCAGTACACAGAGTTCTGAGGAAGGGTCCCCGGACCCGAAACATTAACTTGGTTTTTTCCTTCATGGATGCTGCCAGACTTGCTGAGCATCTCCAGCAACTTTGCTTTTATTCCAGACAACAAGGTGCAGGGCTGGATGAACACAGCAGGCCAAGCAGCATCATAGGAGCAGAGAGGCTGACGTTTCGGGCCTAGACCCTTCATCAGAAAAGGGGGAGGGGAAGGGGGTTCTGAAATAAATAGGGAGAGAGTGGGAGGCGGATAGAAGATGGATAGAGGAGAGGATAGGTGGAGAGGAAACAAACAGGTCGAAGAGGCGGGGATGGGGCCAGTAAAGGTGAGTGTAGGTGGGGAGTTAGGAAGGGGATAGGTCAGTCCAGGGAGGACAGACAGGTCAAGGAGGCGGGATGAGGTTGGTCGGTAGGAGATGGAGGTGCGGCTTGAGGTGGGAGGA
>NC_063338.1:98568358-98598053 GCF_021869965.1 Rhincodon typus
AATGGTATCAATGTGGATTTCACAAGTTTCAAAATCTCCCCTCCCCCCACCGCATCCCAAAACCAGTCCAACTCGTCCCTGCCTCCCTAACCTGTTCTTCCTCCCACCTATCCCCTCCTCCCACCTCAAGCCGCACCTCCATCTCCTACCGACCAACCTCATCCCGCCCCCTTGACCTGTCCGTCCTCCCTGGACTGACCTATCCCCTTCCTAACTCCCTACCTACACTCACCTTTCCTGGCCCCATCCCCGCCTCTTCGACCTGTTTGTTTCCTCTCCACCTATCCTCTCCTCTATCCCTCTTCTATCCGCCTCCCACTCTCTCCCTATTTATTTCAAAACCCCCTTCCCCTCCCCCTTTTCTGATGAAGGGTCTAGGCCCGAAACGTCAGCCTCTCTGCTCCTATGATGCTGCTTGGCCTGCTGTGTTCATCCAGCCCTGCACCTTGTTGTCTCGGATTCTCCAGCATCTGCAGCTCCTACTATCACTGGGAACATCCTTCCTGCTTTTGCCTTATCTCATGCTATTGGAATGTTATAGCTTTCGAAGAGATTCCCCTTTATTCCTCTAAACTCTGGTGAATATAGTCCAAACCAACCCAGTGCCTTCATACAACGGTCCTACCACCCCAGGAATAAGTCTTCAAAACGTTTGTTGCAGTCCCTCCATAGCCAGAACATCCTTTCTCAGAAAAGAACACCATGTGTGGTCTTCACCAAGGCCATGTACAATTGCAGCATTACATTCCTGCTTCTGTACTCAAATTCTCTTGCTGTGACGGCCAAGATACTGTTTTCTTTCTTCACCTCCTGCTGAACCTGCATTCTTTCTTTCAGCGACTGGCGTACAAAGACACCCAAGTCTCACCTTTTTTCCCCCCCCACCTCACTCAAAGTAGATAACCTCTCATTTATCCACAATATGCTTCATCTGCCACGCATTTGCCCACTGTGTGCAAATCACACCGAAACATGTTGCATCCTCCTCACAGCTCAATCTCCCACCCAACTTTGTGTCATCTACATACTTGGAGATACTTTGAGAAATTGTTATTGGAGCAGAGAGCATCAGAGGCTTCAACTTAGTATTAAGAGTATTTGACACTAAGGATTAATTAACTTAAAGGGGTAAGACTTGGCAGGAGAGCTCCAAATCGTAGTCTGCTCCTCTTGCTCAATGTGAGAAACCGGACACACTTCCAGGGCCCGGAATCTGTATGTCAGCAAGAAGTGTCTCCAGCTAGAGCTAGTGGAAGCCCAAGTTTCGGAGTTGGAGCAGCATCTGGGGAAACTGTGGAGCATTCGCGAGGCAGAGAGTACTGTAGACAGCACGTGTAGAGAGGTGGTCACACCGCAGGCTCAGACTCCACAGGCAGGGAGGGAAGGGTGACCATCAGGCAGAGCAGGAGGGCTGATCAGGCAGTGCAGGAATCTCCTGTGGCTATTCCCCTGAAAAACAGATATACCATTTTGGATACTGTTGAGGGGAATGGTCTCTCAGGAGATAACAGCAACAGCCAAACTCAATGCACTATGGTTGGCTCTGCTGCAGAGGGAGGGAGAGATAGGTTTAGTAATCATAGAATCCCTACAGTGTGGAAACAGGCCCTTCGGCCCGACAAGTCCATACCGACCCTCAGAGTATCCCACCCAGACCCATCCTCCTTTAACCCCACACCATTAGGAAGATATTGTCTGGACTTCCTGAGATTCGCTGACTAAAATGAACCAATATTCATGGTTGACATTTAGCCTGCAGAATTTAGCTCCTATTTCTCCTAATTCCTCTTGTGTTGGAATGTCATGTGAGCATTACTTTATGGGTAGACTAAGACATCTCAAAGCGAAACAAACCTGATTGCACCACCCTTCAATACATGCATAATTGAATGGCACCATGCAGTGATGCATGCAGGCGATGCTATTGCATTCTAGGTCATCCACCTCATGCTTACGTATTACACCCTTTGCGATGTTCTATTGACATAACTGCATCTCAATTGTGGATTAAACCCTTTGACCCTCAAACAATCAAAACTAATAAATCATGAACGTTCATCGTAGGCACCACAGTGGCTCAGTGGTTAGCACTACTACTTCACAGCGCCAGGGACCAGAGTTTGATTCTGGCCTTGGATGACTGTGTGTGTGGAGTTTGCATGGATTTCTGCTGGGGGCTCCGGTTTCCTCCTACAGTCCAAAGATGTGTGGGTTAGGTGGATAGGCCGTGCTAAGTTGCCCCATAGTGTCCAAGGATGTGGGATCACCATAGTAAACTGCAAGGTTATGGGGATACAGTGGGGTGCTGGGTCTGTGTGGGATGTTGTTTGGAGCGGATTCAAAGGGCCAAATGGCTTCTTTCCACACTATAGGGATTCTATGATCATAAAATAGAGAATGTGGCCAATTGCAGTAAATCCTGGACTTAATGTGAGGGGTTTTCTCTATCCTCTTGGGTAACTTGGTGATCTCTTGGATATATACAATGTTCAGAGCCGTACACTTATCCTGCCACTACAAGTTCACTTGTACCTATCAGCTAGAACACGTGTGCTTTTCATGCTAAATTAACAATGCAATGTAACAATGGCAATGTGCCAATGCAAAGGATGGATGATCCACTCTATGCAATTTATTTAAGTGTTGTCAGTTGTACCAGCTGAGTTTCAACAATCCACGTCCTTCAAAATGCAGACTGGTGGGATAGCTGCAATAGCTCCCACATTAATCTTGGTTTCAACATAAGAACGAAGAGGAACAGCAATCCAGCCCTTCAAGCCTGCTCCACCATTTAATATGATTATGGCTGATTTAATCTTGGCTTCAATGCCACTTTCTCACACCGTTTCCATAACCCTTCTACCCATTTCTGATTAAAAATCTGTCTATCTCCTCCTTAAATTCATTAAATGGCCTGGCATCTATATTCTGGATAGCGAACTTCACAGATTTACAACCATTTGCGAGAAGTAATTTCTCTTCATCTGTTTTAAATCTGCCACCTTTTTCCAAAAGCTATGACTCCTCATTCTAGATTGCCCCATGAGGGAACATCATCTCCACATCTACTTTGTCCATCATCTTTAGCATGTTATATACTTTAATTAGATCTCCTTTCTTTCTTTTCTACTACAGACAGTATTAGCCTAAACTGCTCAATCTCTCGATAAGGCAAACCTTCAGCTCTGGAATCAATCTATCTAACTTGCTCTGAACTGCTCCAATACAACTACACCCCTCCTCATTAATGGGACTGAAACTGTACGCAGTACTCCAAGTACAGTCTCACTAATGCCTTGTACAGTTGCAGCAATACTTCCCTATTTTTATACTCTATTCCTTAAGTGATATCTGCCAAAATTAGATTTGCCTTAATTACTACCTGCTGTACTTGCATACTAGCTTTTTGGTGATTCATGTATGAGGACACCCAGATCCGACTGCAACAAAGCACTCTGAAGGATTCTCTATTTGGACAAATTGTTGAGGTTAGTTGTCTCACGGAGCTGGTTTGTTGTTCCGCAGACATTTCGTTACCGTGTTGGGTAACATCCTCAGTGCAGCCTCTGATGAAGCGTCGGTGTGTTTTCCCGCCTGGTTTTTAAACTCTGGGGTCCGTTGCGATGGACTGCCTCACTTCTGGGTTTCCTCCGTAGTGGAATGTATATGGGGTCGAGTTCAATGTGTTTATTAATAGCATGCTTCCTGGAAGCTTGGCACTCCACGAAGCAGGCTATTAATAAACACATTGAATAAACACATTTCCCAGGCGGAACAAATCAGCTCAGCAAGCCAACCAACCTCAACACCCACAACCCGAGCTGCAGATCTACTCCAAAACCTTATAGACAAGTTGCTTTTCTATTCTTCCGACCTAAATAGAAAACCTGACACTTATTCACGGTATGTTTCATCTGCCAGATTTTAGTCCATTCTCCTAATCTATCCATATCCTACTTTAAAGCTTCGAGGGTTTGCATGTCAGTTTTCTTTGGGCAAATGGTGCTGAATGTGGCAAAAGCTTCAAGTTTCCTTCTGGACAATGAATTCTAAAATTTACTGTTACATGAAGCCAATTTTCTAGCACTTTCTAGATGTTGGTGGGAATCCTGGCCATTTTCAAATAATTCAGAGGTATTAACTGTGTAATTCCTCTTTTCTAACTACTATCAGTATTTTCACAGCCTGTTTAATCAGTTCTGCAAATGCTTGTTTGAGGAAGCATAACTGTATTGTTTGTTAAAAGGTTTGAACTTGGATGGGACATCTGTGGCCCTCCAGTTCATTCTAGTGGGGTCCACCTTCCCACTGTTCCTGGTCTCCTTCATTTACTACCAAAATGCAGGCATTTTCAGCAATAAGGAATACACTGATAACTTTCTTGACACTTTACTGCTGCACGTGCGCACAATGTTTTTTCTACTTTTCATTTCAAAATTTGTCCCTCTAACTCTGTGCTGGTTCCAATTACAGCTTTGTTTGAATTTAGGTGTGTTTCTGCTTTAAGCAGGAGGATCACTGCTGAAGGCCTTTTAAAGTTTATGAAGAAAGCCTCATTTTCTTCTGCTTTCTGAACTTATTTTCTGTTTTTGCACTCAGAACTCCTGAACATCTGGTGTGTTTTTGAATTTAGCCTGCTGGTTTTTGGGTCTAAAGCTGTATCACCACCTTCTTCATTTTGCCTTACTTTTAACAGAGACAACCACTGTTGCCACCACGTGGGCAAGCTCTCGGGATATCTATATACAACACCAATGAGATATGCAGATTTTATTTACTTTAAGTTTTTGTCCCAGTTCATTACCAGCTAAAACTATGATACAGAGTAATTTCTAGGCATACCCTTGGCCTAGGGTGCTGGAACTCAGTGTAGATGCAGAGAGATTGTTTCCCCTTGTGGGAGAGTCTAGGATGAGAGGGCAGTGTCAGAATAAGGTATTGCACAATTAAGACAGAGATAAGGAAGAATTTCTTCTCTTAGTGTTTAGTAAATCTGTGGAATTCTTTACCGCAGAGAGCTGCTGAGGCTGGGTTATTAAGTATATTTATGGCTGAGACAGATTCTTAACCGGTAAGGGAATCAAGCATTATGGGGAACAGGCAGGAAAGTGGAGTAAAGGATTATCAGATTAGGCACACTCTCATTGAATGGCAGAGCAGACTCTAAGATGAATGGCTTACTTGTGCTTGTATCTTTTATAGTCTTATGCAGAGCGGCTGTGGCCTATGGTCACATGATGACAAGCATTTCCTTTCATTTTCTTATCAGCTGCATGAGCTTCCAAGGCGCATGTGTGACAGTGACTTCTGGAAACTAGAAGTCAATGCCACAATCGAAGTGGTAATGTTGATCGCCATGCATAAACATGAAGAAATGTCACACAGGGGTCACACACTAAGTGTGTGGGGTAAACCATTTCATGAGATGAGGAGAAGCTTCTTCACCCAGACAGTGATAAACCAATGGAATTTGCTACCACAGAAAGCAGCCAAGGCAAAAACATGATGACTTCAAGAAGTTGGATATAATGTTCCAGGCTAAAGAGATCAAAGGATATGGGGAAAAGCAGGAACAAGCTATTGAGGTTGACGATCAGCCACAGTCAAAATGAATGGCAGAGCAGGCTTGAGGGGCAGAATGGCCTACTCCAGCTGTTATTTTTCTGTTTCTCTTAAAGATAAAGAAAACTAAAACGCATTATTGTTTTATCTGGTTTCTGGATTTGATCTTTTCTGGAATGAGGTTTCCAGGTTGAAATAATGGTTAAAGCTTTTAAGGTTCCTTCAAAATGATCAGATCTCTCAGTAAAGCCTTGCTTTAAAATATTATTGGCTACTGTTCCTATAGAGACGTGTTGATTTCTTGTGTTTCAGATATGGGTTCTATTTTATTTTAGACTTGGGCTGACTGTCAAGTAAAATTTGTGCTACCCAAGTGCTAGGCAATGACTGACTACCTCCATCACATTGCCCCTTGACATTCAATTGCAATGCCATTGCTGAGTCATTCTAACTCCTGCTGTTAACACTAACAAGAAACTGAACCAAACTAGCAATACAAATTCTGTGGCTACAAAGGCTAGGATTCCTGCAGCGAGTGACTCATGTTCTGATTCCCCAAGGCCTATCCACCATCTACACGGCACAAGTCAGGAGTGTGATGGAATACTCCCCATTTGCCTGGATGGGTGCAGCTCCAACAATACTCAAGAAGCTCGACAGCATCCAAGACAAAGTAACCTGCTTGAATGTCAACTGCATCCATTTTGTATCTGCCATCGATGCACCATGGGAGTGGTGTGCACTGAAGTAACTCACATCAAGACCCCTGAGTCAGCACCTTCCAAACTTGTGACTACTTCCTTAATAGATGGTAGTGAAGTTGCCTTAGTCCCAGAGGACCATAGGGCTGCTCTCTCATTAGAGAGACAAGATTGGTTATAGTTTAGCAGAGTGTCACCAAACCTCAGGCAAGGAGAGAGGCTGAGAAGTAGAGCCTTCTATGTCAGGTGGTACAGGAAGCGGCGACAGCCTAAAAGTATTATTGCTGGACTGTTAATCTTGAGACCCAGGTAATGTTCTGGGGAACTTGGTTCGAATCCCACCATGTCAGATGGTAGGATTTGAATTCAATTTTAAAAATCTGGAATTAAGAATCCACTGATGACATAGAAACATAGAAAATAGGTGCAGGAGTAGGGCATTCGGCCTTTCAAGCCTGCACCACCATTCAATATGATCATGGCTGATCATGCAATCTCAGTATCCCGTTCCCGTCTTCTCTCCTTGATTCCTTTAGCCACAAGGGCCATGTCCAATTCCCTCTTGAATATATCTAATGAACTGGCCCCAACAGCTTTCTGTGGGAGAGAATTCCACAGGTTCACAACTGAGTGAAGAAATCCTTCCTCTTCTCAGTCCTGAATGGCTTACCCCTTAATTCTCGGACTTGTGACCTCTAGTTCTGACCTTCCCCAACATCAGGAACATTCTTCCTGCATCTAGCCTGTCCAGTCCCATCAGGATTTTATGTGTTTCTGAGATTCCCATCCCTCCCTTCTAAATTCCAGCAAGTCCAAGCCCAGTTGATCAAGTCTTTCCTCATCTGTCAGTCCTGCCATCCTGGGAATCAGTTTGGTGAACTTTCATTGGGCTCCCTCAACAGCGAGAATGTCCTTCCTCAGACTAGGAGACCAAAACTGCACAAAATACTCAAGCTGTGGCCTCACCAACGTCCTGTATAACCGCAGCAGGACATCCTTACTCCGATACTCAAACCCTCTCGCTATGAAGGCCGGCATGCCATTAGCTTTCCTCACTGCCTGCCAACCTTCAGCGACTGTTCCACCATGACACCCAGGTCTCATTGCACCTCATCTTTTCCTAAACTACCACCATTCAGATAATAATCTGCCTTCCTGTTTTGTGACAAAGGAGAATATCCTCACATTTATCCACATTATATTGCATTTACCAAGTATTTACTCACTCAGCCAGTCAGTCCAAGTCACCCTGCAGCCTCTTAGCAACCTCCTCACAGCACACATTGCCAGCCAGCTTAGTGTCATCTGCAAATTTGGAGTTACTGCATTCAACTCCTTCGTCCAAATTGTTAGTGTATATTGTGAACAGCTGAGGTCCCAGCACTGAACCCTGCTGCACCCCGCTCGTCTCTGCCTGCCAGTCTGAAAAGAACCCGTTTATTCCAACTCTCTACTTCCTGTCTACCAACTAGTTCTCTATCCATGTCAATATATTACCGCCAATATCATGAGCTTTTACTTTCCTTTCTAATCTTGTGTGGAACTTGTCAAAGGCCTTTTGAAAGTCCAGATACACAACATCTACTGATTCACCCTAGTCCACTCTACTGGTCAAGTCTTCAAAAAAATTCCACAAGATCTTGACCATGAATCCATTGTTAATTGTGGGGGGAAAAGCCCATTTGTTTCACTAATGACCTTTAGGGAAGGAAACTGCCATCCTTACCTGATCTGACCAACATGTGACTCCAGACCCACAGCAATGTGGTTGACTCTTAACTGCCCTCTGGGATGGGCAATAAACGCTGGCCCAGCCAGCAATGCCCTCATCCCATCAATGAATAAAACAAAAGGAACCGAATCCATGCTGTTGGCATCACTCTGCATTACAAACCAGCTGTCTACCATCTAGAAGGACAAGACAGCACAGGTATTAGAACACCACCACCTGCAAGCCACACATCCAGACTTGAAACGATATTGCCACTCTATCATAATCACTGGGTCAAAACCCCTTCTTAACAGCATCGTGCAAGACCCTACAACACACTGACTACAGGAGTTCACGGTGGCAGATCGCCACCTTTTCCAGAGCAAATGGGGTGGGCAATAATGCTGACATAGCCAGGGATGCCAACATCTCATGAACAGATAAGAAAAAAATAAGGGGAGGCAATGATACTGGATTGACAGAAAGCTGGAATAGCCTCCCAGCATGCCATGGTGACTATCAGTTAAGAAGCAGAGGGGCATTTAAGTAGATGTGCACAGTAATGGAAGCTAGCTTTATGATCATATTTAACCTCCCATGCTGTTTTTGTTAGGAAAAAAAACCAGTACTTTTGACTGACCTCTGAATCCTGACCACAACAATCTACAAGTTTATCAAAATTGGGAATGTGTTCATCACTCAGTTTCATTCTACTTAGCTACTACTGAAATGGCTCAATTCAGAAACGGATTACTTGTCCAAAAGATCCACATTACTGTTTGTGCTCTGAAGCTATTCCTAATCTCTTCAGCTAACACCAAGGCATTCGTCTATTCATTTCTCCCTTTTGTAGGTATCTAGCTCTCATTAAGTACATCTATTCTATTCACCTCAACTACTCCTTTGGTAGCAAGCTGCAGAATCTCAATGTCTTGCTAGTTGAAGTTTCTCCTCCATCCCTACTGGCTTTAATAACTATCACCCCGCCAACCTAGTTTTGGTCTGCCAAATAAGTGGCGATATCTTCCCTACTTCATCACAATATTTCAATCTTGAAGGCCTCGATCAGGTTACTGCTCAGCTTGCCTTTTAGTGGGGAAAACAGCCCTTGTCTGTTCAATCTTTTCCGATGGGTATAGATTCTCTTATAGTTCTAGTTTCCAGTACATCTTTCTTGCACATTCTCTGCAGCCTCCAACTCTCTTTTATAATTTGGAGATGAGAACTTCTGCAAATTTTAAGTGACACAGGTACAGTGGATGGAGTACAACTCAGAATTCAGCAGTATTAATCACAGGTTATTAAGAAGCAAGTTAAAGTAACCATCAGGTCAGGTGCATTCAAACCAGTACCTTGGAATTAAAGCAGGAAAGCTCAGCTTCACTCTCACTCTCAGTCTCCGCCATCGGTTCATCACAGCTCTCCAGTTTCACTATTGCTTTCTCTGAAAAACAAACTATGAAGTTCAAACAATCTCCAAGAAACAGAATCCATACAGACTGAGATTAAAAACAAGATGAAGTGGATCATTCTAATACACAGAGATACAGATCCAAAACTGCAAAAGAGGTGGAGAAACAAACATGTAAATGTGTAAAATGAATAAAGAACACAGACTAATAATGGGATATAACCAAGCCAAATAAACCAACAGGAAGTGGTAATGAAAAGCATAAAGGGAATGAAGTTGTTACACTTCCATCAGGACCCCTTTCTTACCCAGTTTGCATTCAAAAGAGGGAGACAAAAAGCAGGAAATTATAGGCCAGTTAGCTTAAAATCTCTTATTGGGAAATTGCTGGAATCCATTATTAAAGAGGCAGTAGCAGGCCATGGGAAAAAAAATCAAAATATGAATCATGAAATCAGGTCAAGGTAGAGGCAACACTGTTTTGAGGGGGAAACGGGGTTCAACAAATTTAAGATTTCTTTGATAATGTAACAAGCAGCGTAGATAAACTGGAGCCAATAGACATAGCATATTTGGAGTTCCTGAAGGCATTCAATAGCCTCAACAACAAAAAACAGAAGTTGCTGGAAAAGCTCAGCAGGTCTGGCAGCATCTGTGAAGAAAAGTCAGTTAATGTTTCAGGTCCGGTGACCCTTCCACAGAACAGCCTGTCATGCTAAACATTGCTGTACAAGCCAATAGCTTCAGTTGGGGCAATATATTAGAATGGATAGGCGAGTGGCTAACAAATGAGAGGTAGTCAGGATAAGTGGGTCATTTTCTGGTTGATAAACTGCAACTAGTGGACTACCACAGGTATCAGTGTTGTAGCCTCCACTATTTACAACACTTTAATGATTTGGATGAAGGAACAGACTGCATTGGAGCTGATGTTGATGATACAAAGATAATTGAGAAATCATGATGGGAGGAGGATGGACAGTCTGCAAAGGAATGAGGATAGGTTAAGCAAGTGGGCATAAAGTTGATAGATGGAGTACGGAGGTTATCCACGTTGGTACATAGAATTGAAAAGTAGAATATTATTTAAATAGAGACACATTGCAAATACTGCATTACTGGGGAATTGGTGTCCTTGTACATGAATCACAAAAAGTCAGCACGTAGGTGCAAGTTACTAGGACTGCAAATGTAAATCTCAATTTTATTGCAAGGAGGAAAGGATTATAAAAGTGAAGTCTTGCTACAAGTGCACAGGGCACTGATGAGACTATACCCAGAGCATGGCACACACAGTTGTGGTCTCCTTAAGTGGAGAATACCTGTATTGGAAGCAGTTCAGAGAAGGTTCACTAGTCTGTAAGACAACTTCATTGCAGGAATCAAAGACTAACTGGTTGGGCAGAAGTTTAGAAGTACAAGAGGTATTTATGATCTCAGCTGATGTTATTACTGAACAGGGGCGGCACAATGGTTAGCACTGCTGCCTCACAGCACCAGGGACTTGGGTTTGATACCAACGTTGGGCGACTGTGTGGAATTTGCACAGTCACCTGGTGTCTGCATGGGTGTCCTCCAGATGCTCTGGTTTCCAACCACAGTCCAAGGATGTGCAGGTTAGGTGGAGTGGCCATGCTAAATTGCCCAGAAGTGTCTAGGGGTGTGCATACCATGTGCATTACCCATGGGAAATGCAGGGATTGGTCAGAGGAAGGGGTCTGGGTGGAACGCTCTTCAGAGGGCTGAAGTGGTCTTGGTAGGCCAACTGGCCTGCTTCTACGCTGTGGGGATCCTGTAAGTCAGATACCAGACTGAAATCTGGCTTGGTAGATTTCACTTTGGTTTTCATGAGGTGATCTTTCACACAAATAAACATGCAATGCTGCAGAATCGGTTTTAACAATAAAACACAAGTTTATTACGCAAAAAAAAAATAGAATAATCCAAACCATTTACATATAACTTAAATTTGAAAGTTTTGAAATACACAGTAAAATATAATCTCACTAATGCCAAGAGTATGCACACCAGAGAGAATTCCCTTCTCTATCACAGAGGAACAAAGAAAATAGGAGTAGGCTATTCGGTCCTTCAAGTCTGCTCCGCCAATAATTATGATCATGGTGGATCATCTTACTCAGTACCTTGTTTTCACCTTACCCCCTATCCTTTGATCCATTTAGCCCCAAGAATTATATCTAACTCCTTGGCCCCAAACAATTTTCTGCGGCAGAGAATTCCACAGGCTCTCTGGGTAAAGAAATTACTCATCTCTTTAACTCAAACACTGCTTCTTGAGAATATGATAGCCTCTTCCTTGAGTCTTCATACAACTGATCTTAGACTTTCTCAGCTTCACATTGTACTATTAGAGTTTTATCCAAACATTTCTCTGGAACTTTCAAACTAAATTCCTTACATGGAGATAACCTATTTCTTAAATTCTAAACTAGCCCTTTCTTCAGGAGCAACTGTTTTACAACTTCAGCCAGGGCTTCTGCAAACCTGAAACCAACAGAACTTTCTTCAAGACATTACTATTAAGCCAAAAAATTCCAGATTCTTCTATCTGAAACTTAATATATAACTGTTTACAGTGATCATTCATAAACCTCACCCAAAAAAAGTCGATTGCTCTTTAGTGTATCTGTTTTGATGTGTTTCAAAAGAAATCACCATGACTACAGAAATACAAGTTAATCATTCAATTCTTTCTAACACATTGAAAGCCCACATGCCACTAAATTAAAATCTAAAATAAATCAAATTAAAACACATAAAAAGCATACCTTATATCACAGATTATATTATTGAAAGTTTCAAGACCCTGAGGAGACCTGACCGGATGAATGCCAAAGAGGTGCTCCCCGTCATGTGCGAATCTATAACTGCTGGGGGGGTGCAGCTTCAGAATATGGATGTACCCATAAGATGGAGATGAGTAGTTGTGATCTTATTGAATTTTGGAGCAAGTTGAGGGGACAAATGGCCAACTCCTGTTCCTATATTTAACGTTATGCCAGCATACATACATCCACTATCACCATATTACTCAAGTACCCAAAAACCTATTGGCCTCGGACTTGAATATGCTCCAAATGAGTATCCATTAATCAATGGGATAGAATATTAAATGTTCTACTTAAGAAATTTCTCATTTTGAATGGTTGACTTCTTATTCTGATGCAGTGACCCATATTCTAAATTTCCTAGCCAGCAAAAACACTCAACATTTGCATTGTTAATTCCTTTAAGAATTTTTCATGTTCCAATTAGATCACCTCTCATTCTTGTCAACATCAAGGAATACCAGCCTTGTCATGGAACAATCTCCTCACTCCAGGAATCAGTCTAGATACAAAGCATAAATGACTGCACACAGCACTCCTGTGTATACTCAGCAATGCCCTGGACATGTGGTATAGATGGGAGTTTCAAATTACAAAGACACAATCATATGAGGGCAGACAAAATCTGCAGCAGGTAGATTTCAATGCATTTAAATACAAGCTCATCCATTTTACCTGAAAAAAGGAAACTTTTAAATGATTTTAAATTGTATAAAGTAAGGGACACTGGAGGTCTAAAGAACATTAAGCACAGATCACAAGTGATAGTCAGGTACAAAAATAGTCAAATTACTTATGGAATGTTAACCCCTTTTAACTAGAGGAATGAATTTTAAAAGGAAGAAGGTTTTGCTACATGTAAAACACAAAATCTACTGGCTTTGGAATAAGTGCAGCCCAGGGACAACAATGCTACCAGAGCTCAAAGGATTAGGTTATGAACAGAGATTACATTAATTAAGTTTACAACTCTTTGACCTAACCATCTCACATTGTCTTGTTCATCCATTTGTAAAAGGCCACCTCTGACTATTCACTATCCAAATTCTCCTTCCACAACCCAGCCCTGCCTCCTTATGAATCCGTCCCTGGAAAACAAAACTATTCCCCAGAATACTTACATTTGCACTTTCATAATCCCAGCTCTCTGCTAGCCACAACATTTCTATAGCTACTGATTTACTCAAGCACACCCTCACCTCCTTTAGTGTACAAGTTCCCAATACAACTCTTATTCTCTCACTGTGGTCAATCTCCTTGCTCTGGTTATCATCTCCAATACCAAAGGTCCAAAAAGTGCAGGCGCAAAAGGTTGACAACTGATTTAGCCATCCACTGCCAGATCTGGCCAGGCCATTTAAAACTTCTACCAAAAACTGGTTCGTTCCACTAAAACCCTAACTGTTCCAGGATTAATGTGGAATGCAAACATAGCCCTTGGCTTTTCTTCACAGCAAACCATCTTCTTAAAGCCTTTCACCTCCGTCCTCGCCTCCAAGCATGAAGTCTGAGCTTCTTTCTTGTTAAGAAAGAGACAATTTGTTACAGCTGCCTTGCCACGTACCTACCTTCCACTAGCCCAGCAGCTCCAGCTTCTTCTGAAGATACAACCCACGTGTCCTAGTCCTAAACTCAACTCTTTCTATAGATTCACTCCCACATTCTCTCGCTCCCACTGAGCTTACCTTGTTGATATGACTCGCCTCCTGTTCCCTTGAACCTACTCCCACTGAACGATCACTCACCTTTCTCTCTCCAGGCCCATACTAACCATTAGCTTCTGTTTAGGTGTTCTCCTCTTCTCATTTAAACTAGCCTTCGTCGCCTCTCCTCAGAAACCAAGCTTTGGCCTAAACTTCCTTGCAAACTATTGTCCTATGTCCAGACTCCCTCTCTTCTGCAAACCTAGTGTTCTCCTCCTACCCCATTATTCTCAGTGATATTGGTCACTATCTCTGGCCTCTTGAACACTGCAAATTTTATTCACTCCACTTTGATGGTTATTCCTTCAATTGCCTAGGCCCCAAGCTCTGGAAGTCCCTCCCCTCAACTGCTCTGCCTACCTGCCTCACTTGCCCCTTATGAACCTCCTTATCTAACCCAAGATCTCTATGCATATTAGTGGCTAATTTTATTTCATAATCCTTGAAGCAACTCAATTTATCATGTTAAAGGCGCTGTACAAATTAAACTTTCATTCCCCGGAATATGGATCATTATGGGTGATTCCACGAAACTTTTAGGAATTTGAAGAGGATTGATTAGGTAGACAGACAGAAACACTTTCTGATGTTAGGAAAATGAGAGATTGTATTAATAAAGCACTAATTATGGGGCATGTCACACTGTGAAATATGTCAGATGCTGGGTCCTGATCTGTGTCTATGGATGAAGACAGCTTTCATATTGCAGAACGTGACAGTCCATAATGTTTACCTACACCAGCAGCATGGGATGGGGCCCAGTGCATTAAACATCAATTATCCTAAACATTTGAAATTCAATCAGAAGTAATACATCGTTCACTGGAGTGGACTCCCCATTTGAGGTACAGTTCAAACACTGCTCAGCAGAGGGAGCTGGAGTTGCACATTTTCAGCTGAGACCAGTCAAGTGACAGCAGATGCCTCGGACAGAATTCATTACAGCAACAAACTCATCCTGACACTAAAACATCTGTCTCAAATCAGATTCCCCTTAACCTGAAACCATAACCTCTCATTCTGAGTTGTCCCACAAGGGGAAACATCTACTCAATGTCTATCTTTGTCTTTAGCAACTTATATGCTTCAGTTAGATCTCCCCTCATTTTTCTGAACTGAGCAGTTTAGGCCTATACTCTAATTTCTCCTCATAAAACAAGCCTTTCAATTCTAGTGAACCTGCTCTAAACTGCCTCCAATGCAATACATCCTTCCTGAAGTTAGGGGACCAAAACTGTATGAGGTACACCAGATGTGGTCTCGTTAATGCCTTGTATATTTGCAACAACATTTCCCTATTTTTTCCACTCTGTTCCTTTAGCAATAAATGCCAAAATCCCATTTGCCCTCCTATTATCTGCTATACCTGAATGTAGGAGGTTTGATCAGTAATTTCTTGGATCATATGAAAATTGGTAATTATGGATTTCAGTAAAGCGTTTGATAAGGTTCCCCATGGTAGGCTATTGCAGAAAATAAGGAGGCATGGGATTGAGGGTGATTTAGCGGTTTGGATCAGAAATTGGCTAGCTGTAAGACGACAGAGGGTGGTGGTTGATGGGAAATGTTCATCCTGGAGTTCAGTTACTAGTGGTGTACCTCAAGGATCTGTTTTGGGGCCACTGCTGTTTGTCATTTTTATAAATGACCTGGATGAGGGCGTAGAAGGATGGGTTAGTAAATTTGCGGATGACACCAAAGTTGGTGGAGTTGTGGATAGTGCAGAAGGATGTTGCAGGTTACACAGGGACATAGATAAGCTGCAGAGCTGGGCTGAGAGGTGGCAAAGGGAGTTTAATGCGGAAAAGTGTGAGGTGATTCACTTTGGAAGGAGTAACAGGAATACAGAGTACTGGGCTAATGGTAAGATTCTTGGTAGTGTGGATGAGCAGAAAGATCTCGGTGTCCATGTGCATAGATCACTGAAAGTTGCCACCCAGGTTGATAGCGTTGTTAAGAAGGTGTACAGTATGTTAGGTTTTATTGGTAGAGGGATTAAGTTTCGGAGCCATGAGGTCATGTCGCAGCTGTACAAAACTCTGGTGTGGCCGCACTTGGAGTATTGCGTACAGTTCTGGTCACCGCATTATAGGAAGGATGTGGAAGCATTGGAAAGGGTGCAGAGGAGATTTACCAGGATGTTGCCTGGTATGGAGGGAAGGTCTTATGAGGAAAGGCTGAGGGTTTTGAGGCTGTTTTCGTTAGAGAGAAGAAGGTTAAGAGGTGACTTGATAGAGACATACAAGATGATCAGAGGATTAGATAGGGTGGACAGTGGGAGCCTTTTTCCCTCAGATGGTGATGGCTAGCATGAGGGGACATAGGTTTAAATTGAGGGGTGATAGATATAAGACAGATGTCAGAGGTAGGTTCTTTACTCAGAGTAGTAAGGGCATGGAATGCCCTGCCTGCAACAGTAGTAGACTCGCCAACTTTTAAGGGCATTTAAATGGTCATTGGATAAGCATATGGATGATAATGGAATAGTTTAGGTTAGATGGGCTTCAGATTGGTTTCACAGGTCGGCGCAACATCGAGGGCCGAAGGGCCGGTACTGCGCTGTAATGTTCTATGTTAAGAAGATAGCCTTAGATGCCAGCATACAGACAGACTAGTCAGATGGGCTTATCAGAGGCAAATCAAATTCAATCTGGATAAGTGAGAGGAGATGCAGGGCAGGACAAACAAGGCAAGGGAATACATGATGAATGGTAGAACCCTGGGAAGCATCAGGAATCAGATGGACCAGCACATGTTTATCAACCCCTGAAGGTAACGGGACAAGTAGATAAAGTGAACAGCCTTCTCGGTGCTCTTTCCCTCAAGAGATTTTGAGTGCCTCCTTTTCTATGATCACTGCATTACCTGTTATTATTGGGATAGTTTCAATGTCCTCTGAAGTTGACACAAAGCTTGGCTGCGGGTTGACAGTGAGGAAGAAGGTTGTGGGTTACAGGAGGATATAGACAGGTTTATCAGATGGGCAGATCGGTGACAGATGGAATTTAACCCTGACAAGTGTGAAGTGATACACTTTGGAAGAGATAACAAGACAAGAAAGTACTCAATGAATGGCAAGTCAGTGGATAGCTCAGAGAAAGAGGGATCTTGGAATGCTCGCCCAAAGATCCCAGAAGGTGTTAGGACAGGTTAGTAAGGTGGTTAAGAACGCAGGCGGGAGACTTGCCTTTATCAGTCATGACATAGATTATAAGAGCAGGAAGGTTATGTTGGAATTGTTAAGCGACAGCTGGAGTCCTAGTCACCACACTATAGGAAGGATGTGATTGCACTGGAGGAAGTGCAGAAGTGATTCACCAGGATGTTATCACAGTTGAAGCATTGTAAATATGAAGTGGAGGTAATGGCCTAGTGGTATGATCGCTGGACTGTTAATCCAGAGAGCCATACAATGTTCTGGGGACCTGGGTTTGAATCAAACAGGAAAGAAAAAAGACTTTGGAATTAAGAGTCTAACGTTGACCATGAATCCACTGCCAGTTGTTGGAAAAACCCACCCTGTTCACCAGTGACCTTTAGGAAAGGAAACTACCATCCTTACGTGGTCTGGCCTACATGTACCTCCAGACCCACAGCAATGTGGTTGATTCTTAACTGCCCTCTGGGCAATTAGGGATGGGCAATAAATGCTGGCCTAGACAGTGATGCCCTCATCCTGTGAATGAATAAAAAAAGGCCGTTGCTTTCAGGTTGGCAACCTGTAACCAGTGGGGTTCCACAGGCATCAGTGCTGAGACCACATCTGTTTTCAACATATATTCATGACTCAGATGAAGGAAGCAAATCTACTGTAGCCAGATTTGCAGACGATACAAGGTAAATGGAAAGGCAAATTGCAAGACGGATAAAGTTTATAGACAGATTTTGTTAAGTAAATGGGTGAGAAGTTGGTAAAAGGAGCATAATGTTGGGAAAATGGAAGGGTGAACAAAAGAACAGTATTATTTAAAAGGAAAAACACTGAATAAACTGTAACAAAAAGGGACTTCAGGGGACTTGTGCACAAAACACAAAGCTAGCACACAGTTGCAACAAGTAATCAGGAAGGCTAATGGAACGTGAACTCTTATTTCAAAAGAGTGGAGAAGTCTCACTACAATTGTAGAAACTGGAATTAGGAGTCTAATGATGACCATGAATCCATTGTCAATTGTCAGAAAAACCCATCTGATTCCCTAATGTCCCGTAGAGAAGAAAACTGCCATCCTTGGTCTGGTCTACATTCGACTCCAGACCCACAGGAATGGGGTTAACTCTTAACTGCCCTCTGGATAGGCAATAAATACCCATCATGGACAATAAATGCCAGTGAATGAATAAAAATAAAGGCACTGGTGAGACCACACGTAGAGTACCATAAGCAGTTTTGTTTTCCTTATTGAAGGAAAGATCTTATTGCATTTGAAGCAGCTCAGAGGGTCCATAAGATGATCCCTGGTATACAGGGATTGTCTTACGAACAAAGGCTAAACAGTTTGGGACTCTACTCAATGGAGTTTAGAAGAATGATAGGTGATTTCACTAAAATATATAGGATTCTGAAAGAGCTTGACAGGGTAAATGCTGAGAGGATGTTTCCCCTCGTGGGAGAGTCTGTACGCATACTTTCAGGAAAAAGCGACACCAATTAAAGACTGAAATAAAGAGAAATTTCTTCTGAGGATGCAGTGTCTCTGGAACTTGCCACAGAGAGAAGAGGGGGCAGAGTCCCGTGTATATTTAAGGCTGAGATAGATAGATTCTTGATCAGTCAGGAATCAAAGGTCTTTTCTCTCGGCCTCGTCCTCAGCCTCCCTGCCTCAGCACGGAGTTGGACTTGGCCTCAGAGCAGATCCGGCATGGAGTCCTCCTGGCCCAGTGTGACCTCAGCTGTATTTTGGGTCACGAGGTGATTCCAGAGCAGGCTCCTGGCCTCGAGAACCTCAAGGTGAAGCCTGCATGGTCTGAAGTCTAGACCCACTGCAGACTGGAGGCTAGGACTGGGTTAGAAGGTCCATTGTTCTGAACTTTATATTTCTCTATTTTCTAATTTATTCCTGCAATTTTTAATGCTGGCCTTTTTATTTCTTTAGTTTCTAATCTTTTTTTCCTACGAACTTGGACTGAAAAATCTGTACCTAGGTACCTTTGTAGATAAGATGGCGCTATAAGTGGCGGTGTAAACTTTTCACTGTACTCATACGAGTATGTGACAACAAAGCTAATTTGAATTTGAACTCGAAATGGCAGGAAAGTGGACATGAGGAATGCCTGATCAGCCACGATCCCAGTGGAGCAGCTTGAAGGATGGAAGAACCTTGTCTTGTCACTATTTCTTATGGTCTTTGGAGCAGAGAAGGCTAGCGGGAGAGCTGATTGAGGTGTATAGGACTACGTGAGTCATGGACAGGGTGAATAGGAAGCAGCCATTTTCCCCGTATGTGAAGGGTTAAGAATGAGAAGCACAATTTTAAGGTGAAGGGCAGGAGGTTTAGAGTGGATTTGAAGAAAGCGCATCCACCGAGGCATTGTGGGAATCTGGAATGCCCTAGCTGGGAAGAAATCTCAACCTTTTGAAAGTACATGGATGAGCACTTAAAATGTCCTAAGATTCAAGGCTCTGGGTCAAGTGCAGGAAAGTGGGATTAGTGCAGACAGGGCAGCACAGATGTGGTGGACCACAGGGTCTCTGCTGTACTGTTTGGTCAGTTGCAGGACCATAATGAGTTAAAGGAAAAGTTGCTCAAAAAGTGAGAAGGAGCTCAACCAGGTGGAGGGTGCTGATAGAGAAGAACTGAGCAGGCCTCTTTTTAACAAGGAAGTAGACCACCTTGATGGAGAATAGATGTGTAGCAGGATTGCAACATCCATGGTGAAGAGATGGCCAGGGCCAGAAAACTGGGAATTGTGGAACTGATGTAAAGTTTTCTTTATTCACTCGTGGTACGTGGGCATCACTGGCTGGCCAGCATTTACTGCCGATCCCCAGCTGCCCTTGAGATGATTGTCATGAGCCTCAATCTTAATGTGCTGCAGTCCACCAGCTGTAGGTTGACCTACAATGCCAGTAGGGAGGGAATTCCAGGATTCTGACCCAGCGACAGTGATATACTCCCAAGTCAGGATGGTGAGTGGCTTGGAGAGGAACTTGCAGGGGGTGGAGATCTCATCTATCTGCTGCCCTTGTCCTTCTAAAGGAAAGTGGTCGTGGGTTTGGAAGGTGCTGTCTGAGGATCTTTGGTGAGTTTCTGCAGTGCATCTTGTAGATAGTACACACTGCTGCTACTGAGTGTTGGTAGTGGAAGGAGTAGCTGCTTGTCAATGTGGTGCCAATCAAGCGGGCTGCTTTGTTCTGGATGGTGTCAAGCTTTGTGAACGTTGTTGGAGCTGCACTCATCCAGGCAAGTGGGGAGTATTCCATCACGGTCCTGACTTGTGCCTTGTAGATGGTAGGCAGGCTTTGGGGAGTCAGGAGGGGAGTTACTCACTTCAGTATTCTTAGCTTCTGACCTGCTCTTGTAGCCAATGTGTTTATGTGGTGAATACAGTTAAGTTTCTGGTCAATGATAAGCCCCAAGATGGTAACAATGGGGGATTCAGTGAAGGAAACACTGGTGAATGCCATGGGGCAGTGGTTAGATTAGTCTGTTCGGATTGACCCTCCTCTGCAACAGCGTAAAGACCATCATTTTCCAGCCCCTTTCAGTTTTGAAGAGTCATATCAGGCCCAAAACATTAACTCTGTTTCTCTTCCCATATATGCTGCCAGATCAGACGTTCTCCAACACTTTTTAAATTTGGATGTCCAGTATCCACAGTATTCTCCTTTTCAGTGTTCAATTTCTTACTTTTATATTCAACGCCCCTTGCAATAAAATTCAGCATTCCATATGCGGTACCAAATTCTTGCCCGATAACTTTTGTGATTTACATACAAAGACACCCAAATCATACTGCTCTGCAACATTCTGGAGTCTTTCTCTACTTCAGTATTATTCCGATTTTCCATTCTTCCTTCCCAAGTGGATAGCATACATTTTTCTACCTTATATGCCAACAGCAAAATTTTTGGCCTTTCGCAACTTATCAGCATCCCTTTGCAGGTTCCTTATGTACTAGGAACATTAATAAGCCATCCGGCATGAACATGGTTACACTCCTGTTGTCACAACTTGCTTTCCTACCTATCTCCATCATCAGCACATTTGGCTGCACTACAGTCTGCTCCTTCATCCCACATCATTAACATACATTGTAAATAGTCAAGTGCACAGCACCAATCCTTGTGACACTCCACAGCCAATTTGCTAATCTGAAAGTTACACACTTATTTCCATTCTGTTTCCTGTTAAGTTAAACAATCCTCTGTCCATGTTAATATATAACCACCCAACATCCCGAGTTCCTACCTTGTACAGTAACCTTTTATGCAGCACCTTATCAAATGCCTTTTGCAAATCCAAACACACTTCATCTGCTGGCTTGCCTTTACCCAACCTGCGTGTTACATCCTCAAAGAACTAATACATTCGTCATACACAATTTTCCTTTCACAGAAAATGTTGACTCAGACTGACTGTATTATGCTTTGCTAAATGTCCTTTCTTATTCTTTACTGCTGTGGGCGTGGAGTCACATGTAGGCTAGACCAGGTAGGGATGGCAGTTTCCTTCCCTAAAGGACGTTAGTGAATCAGATGGGTTCTTCCAACAGTCAACAAAGGATTCATGGTCATCATTAGATTCTTAATTCCAGATATTTTATTGAATTCAAATTCTACCATCTGCCATGGCAGGATTCAAACCTGGGTCCCCAGAACACTATCTGGGTCTCTGGATTAACAGTTCAGTGATAATACCACTGGGCCATCGCCTTCCCATTTCCATAATAACGTATTGTCGAACATTCCCTGCCAGAGGTCAGTCTTAATCTACCCAATAAACATCTTTACACACTTTAAACACCTTGAACGTCCCTTGAATTCCTACAATTGCAGGAATACATACCTGCTCTATGGTCCTTTGTTATTTAAGCTTTTAGTAGCCAAAGTCATTCTGGTGAACCTACACTGCTCCCCTTCCAAGACCACAATCTCCTTCCTGAGGTGTGAGGCTCAGATGGAACCTAGTTACACCAGATAGGATTTGACCAGAATTTCATGCAACTAGAATGTCATTCCAATCCTTTTTTATTCTAAGTCCTGACATTATGGGCAATATTCCATGAATGTTTTGATTATTTTGGGTACCTTTGTACTAGCTTCTAGCAATTTCTGTTTCTCCCTTATGGGAGCAGCCAGTGACTTACTCTTCCTGTCCCTCTGTCGGTGCTGGGTGCCACCCTTCATGCTGTAGTCCAGCTTCATCAATACAGGCTCCAGCCCCGTGTACATTTTCTGAATAAGTTCATGGTAAACCACCAAAGGCCACAGAAGCAGGCTCAGTACTAGAACAACAACAACAACAACAACATAGTTAGTACAGGACATGACCACACTCCCCAGCAACATCACCTCAAGCTATGCCCAACTCCGTGCTGTCCCTGTCTCAGGAGTGCTTGATGGCAATAATGCAGAGAGAGTTTTAACGCTGACAGTATGGGTCAGATACACTGCCCTGGGAATTTTTAATTTAGACAGTGCCTGTAACAGAAATTCAATTTTGTAATACTGTTACCCAACAAGCACAAATTATGATATTGAGATGCAAGTCAAATTAGTTGCTGAGTCAGAGATTCTGCTCCAATCAGTTGGCTATTTTGATTCAGCTCTGAAGAGTCATCTAGACTTGAAACATTAGCTTGCTCTCTCTTTGTGGATGCTGCCTGATCCACCGTGATCTCCCGCATTTGTTAGTTTCAGGCTATTTTGATTTCATGTGTTTATTCCCAGTTTTACACACATGCCTCTAAATGACAGCTTTATTCACTTTCTTTCATTGATAGTACGCTCATTGTTTTATTAGGTTAAGGATTTACAGGTGGAAGGTACACATTGATTCAGTGTCTTGAGCAAATTCTCACTTTCTTGGCGTCTGTTAGCATGTTGGAGGTCTTCAGCAGGGGCCCTGCAGGACCCAGACAGCACGATTACTGTCTAACATAACACTCTTATTTGAACTTTGTTAATTTACATTTTGTACATTTGATTGCTGCAAGTACTCATTTAAATGTCTTTAATCTGTCTAACTTGGTTAAATTTGATTAAGAAAGTGGCTTTAAATGAACTTTCCACCACCATCTTACTGGGGATGTTAATGGCACAGTGATAGTGTCCTGCCTCTGAGCCAGAAGGTCCAGGTTCAATTCTAACCTGCCACAGACGCTTATCCAAACATGCTTGAACACTGATTCAAAATAATATTCCTCACCATTACCATGCTAAGGAACTTGTGGCACACCTATAAAAGCCCAGAACATTCAGGTTCATGTCCTACTTGCCCCATGTATCACAACATGTACAAATAGGATAACTTTTTAAAAATTGGAAATAAAGATTTCTGGGACACTGGCAGCTGGTTAGGGAGGAGGCAGGTCATTTACAATGTTGTAGACTATAAATAAATCCAACATTAAAAGGATGGCATCCAGATTTGTATTTCACTATCTGGCTTCAAAACGAATTCACAGTACCACAGAAAGAATTATCAAAAGATGCAGTTTGAAGACAGTAATCTGTTACTTTTCAGAAGAATGCTTGTGCAAGCATAAGTTATCCAGGTATGATTATATACTGATGGAGCAGACTACAGGGGCCAAATGATCTACTTTTGCTCTTATTTGTGTTCTCAGAATCTTACGTCAAGAGATAGAACGATGTGGATGTGTGGTCATGGCTTACGTTCCTACATTAGAGAAAACAAGTCGTCATCTTGGTATTGCTGTTTTCTAACAATCATGCACATGGTGATAAAGCATCTGACTGTGAGACAGAGATATCCTGTAGTAGTAATCCAGAAAGACAAGTGCAAATAGAGGGTGCAGCTTGACTAAACTACATAATAGATCAAAGACTACAGATCAAGCTGGAAACATTACAATAAGTAGAAATTCTTATGACAAGGAAATTTTTGTGGCTGCCAACAAATGAGACAATATTTTGTTCTCATGAAAGATGAAATTTAGATGTGAGCATCATTGACATGGCCAGCATTTCTTGTCCCTCCCCACATGCCCTTGAACTGAGTGGCTTACTGGGCCATTTCAAAGGGGACTTAGGAGTCAACTGGTGTGGGTCTAGACTCTCATTCCAACCATTAACAACAGAAGACAGAACAAAGGTTTAATAGTTGGAAAGAATTTGGTGTCTGCACGAAAGACCCTGACAGGGGACAGACAGCATCATCATCACACAATATGTTGTTGCGAAGTTGTGTACAGTACTTCTGGATTGCAAGGTAGGATGGTATAATTTCAAGTTTGTAAAATGATTTTGGTGGTGGTGGTGGGGGGGGGTGCATGGTCCCTTTAAAAGATGATGTGCTTGTTGTGGTTGGTTGGCTTGCCGAGCTGGTTCCTTGTTCCGTAGATGTTTCATTACCCTGCTGGGTAACACCATCAGTACAGTACACAACCCAAGCTCCAAATCTACTCTAAAACCTTAGAGATGATGTGCTTTTTCGAGGTTTGGAGAGAGAAAATTAAAATGCATCTGTGGGCACCTTGTGGGTTTGCAGATGCATAGACCATCTGAATTGTAACATTTGTATCAAAGGATGTACAGTTAGCAGTCCAAGCCACAGTTTTGTTTTGTTATCAAGACAAGTTTGAATTTAGCCAATTAATTTAAACCAGGCACCAGAGACCAAAAACCAATTAAGTTTAAATCTAAACATTTTGACAACATAGGACCAATCCTATTGTAAGGAATTGATATGTCATCAAGGATATAAAACAAAAGATGGCATTTGTGAAATTGGCAGATAGCAAACTGCCATCAGCCCTAAAGAAAGATTCATTGGCTCTCTCAGAATTCTCTAAGCCTCAGGGTAAGCATCATTGAAAAAAGATACCAGGATATTCTTAGCTATTATTCCTGACAAAAGAACTTGACAGAGGCACTCCAGACAAAAGAATTCGATGGAGAAGGCGTTCCTGACGGAAGATCAACGGAGAAGGCACAGAACATTCTGGAAGACTGGCTGTTTTTATTTTTGTTTATATAAGTGGGACTTGTATTCATTGAAACAGCGTACCATTAGAATTGTTACTTGTTGATTATAGAGTAGGGGTGTCAGGAGTTTAACTCATTTAACCACTCTTTTATAACAGACTGGGGGCAAGAGGCAGGTTATACCACTTTTCACACCTCTTTTAACAGATTCTAGGGAGAAGCGAGCCTCTCTGGGTGTTTCAGTTTTAATTTCCGGGGAGGAGGGGACCGGGGTAGGGGGGTTGTGGTTGACCTCCGCTCTATAACAGATTGGAGACGAATACGCATTAGTGCATAAATTGAAAACTGGCCTCCGACAGCAATTTCATTCAATGAGGAAAAGAAATTGGGAAAGAGGGAGATCCTTCAATGAAAAACAAAAAGTAGATCACACTGGGAACCATTTACCACGTGAAAAAAGAATCCCAAGAAGGTGGAAAAGAGGTGAAAGACCTCAGGTGTTTTCACTGCAGTAAGGTGGGACACACAGTCATAGTGCCGGTGGTTTAAGAAAGGCACTGGGAAAAAGGATGTGGTAAAAGAGGCTAAACCAGTGGGATTCGTTGAGATAGTGAAGGAAATCTCAAGAGAAGTCAAGAAGGTGCAGGAGAGTGCACAACCCAATCATGGCCTGGAAATTAAGATAGCGCCTGATCTCTTCAAAGACTTCATCTGTGGGGGTAAAGTTCACTTATGTAGAACAGAGGAGTAAGTAAAGAATTTAAAGTATTAAGCCACACAGGAACTGGTCAGTTTCTAATAGTAAGAGATGAATGTATTTGCATTCCTTCTGAAATGTTGTCTGAGAAAGTGGTAATCTGTGGAATAAATGGAGAGCAAATTAGTGGTCCCCCGTGTAAGATCAGGCTAGAAAGTCCAATCAAGACTGGGGAAGTGGCAGTGGGAGTGATTGATAGAGTGTCTATTCTAGAAATAAGAGTTTGTTCTTGGAAATGACCTAGCCAGATCAAAGGTGGGAGTGATGCCCATTGTAGTGGAAAAGCCAAAAGAAAACCAGGGAATTGAGGACTTAAAGGAAAAAACCCTGGAGTTTTTCTGGACTGTGGGGTGACAATATCCCACAGACATAAGTTAAAACAGGAGGGAAAAATAAAAGGAGAAAGATGAAGGAGTTGAGGTCCAGTTAGCTGACACTCTGAAGAAATGATAAAAGGAAAAACTTAAGCAGGTAGAAGATCAGGCAGAGATAGTAGGAACTGCAGATGCTGGAGAATGGTATCAATGTGGATTTCAAAGTTTCAAAATCTCCCCTCCCCCTACCGCATCCCAAAACCAGTCCAGCTCGTCCCCTACCTCCCTAACCTGTTCTTCCTCCCACCTCAAGCCGCACCTCCATCTCCTACCGACCAACCTCATCCCGCCCCCTTGACCTGTCCGTCCTCCCTGGACTGACCTATCCCCTTCCTAACTCCCTACCTACACTCACCTTTACTGGCTCCATCCCCGCCTCTTCGACCTGTTTGTTTCCTCTCCACCTATCCTCTCCTCTATCCCTCTTCTATCCGCCTCCCCCTCTCTCCCTATTTATTTCAGAATCCCCTTCCCCGATGAAGGGTCTAGGCCCGAAACGTCAGCCTCTCTGCTCCTATGATGCTGCTTGGCCTGCTGTGTTCATCCAGCCCTGCACCTTGTTGTCTCAGAAGATCAGGCAGAGGTGTTTAGTTCTGAAAGATTAATAGAATTACAACAAAAGTACGAGAAGATAAAGGTTTTATATCATAAAGCCCACTTGGAAAAGGAATCAAAAGTATTCCAGAATGTTATTCCCTTAAGGATAAAATCTTAAGGTGGAAATGGAGACCTTGGCAGATTAGTGCACATAAGGATGGTCACTGCTCAGTTAAGCCCAGTTTAGGTTCCACCAGGGCCACTCAGCTCCTGACCTCATTACAGCCTTGTTTCAAACATGTACAAAAGAACTGAATTCCAGAGGTGAAGTGAGAGTGACAGCTCTTGACATCAAGGCTGTATTCGACCAAATGTGGTATCAAGGAGCTCTAGCAAAACTGGAATCAATAGGTATCGGGGGCAAAATCCCCAGTGGTTGGAGTCATACCTGACACGGAGGAAGATGGTCGTGGTTGTTGATGGTCAATCATCTCAGCTCCAGGACATCTCTGCAGGAGTTCCTCAGGGTAGTGTCTCAGGCCCAACCATCTTCAGCTGCTTCATCAATGACCTTCCCTCCATCATAAGATCAGAAGTGGGGACATTCGCCAATGATTGCACAACGGTCAGCACCATACGTCACTCCTCAGATACTGAAGCAGTCAGAGTTCAAAATGCAACAAGATCTGGATAATATCAGCTTGGGCTGACAAGTGGCAAATGACATTCACGCCGCACAAATGCCAGGCTATGACCATCAACAATAAGAGACAATCTAACCACCACCCCTTGACATTCAATGGTATTACCATCATTGAATCCCCCACTATCAACAACCTGGGGCTTATCATTGACCAGAAACTCAACTGGACTCAGCACAAACAGTGGCTAAAAGAGCAGGCCAGAAGCTAGGAACACTACAGCAAGTAACACATCTCCGGACTCCCCAGAAGCCTGTCCACCATCTACAAGGCACAAGTAGGAGTGCGATGCAATACTCCCCACTTGCCTGGATGAGTGCAGCCTTAACATTCAAGAAGTTGATGCCATCCAGAACAAAGCAGCCTGCTTGATTGGCACTACATCCACAAGCATCCACTCCCTCCACCACCGACGCTCAATAGCAGCAGTGTGTACTATCTACAAGATGCATTGCAGAAATTCACCAAAGAGCCTCAGACAGCACCTTCCAAACCCACAACCACTTCCATCTGGAAGGACAAGGGCATCAGACATATGGGAACACCACCACCTCCAAGTTTCCCTCCAATCCACTCACCATCTGATTTGGAAATATATCACCATTCCCTCACTGTTGCTGGGTCAAAATCCTGGAATTCCCTCCCTAGTGGCATTGTGGGTCAACTCACAGCAGGTGGACTGCATCGGTTCAAGAAGGCAGCTCACCACCACCTTCTCAAGGGGCAACTAGGGATGGACAAGACATGCTGGCCAGCCAGCGACACCCAGATCCCACAAGTGAACAGAATAGGAATGGGCAGAAGTTCACCAGATTGTGTTGCCGATAGCAAACAGACAGCAAGTATTGTGGGTAGCACACGAATTACCAGTAGGTCATCATCTAGGAGTGAGGAAGACTCGGGCTAAGATACAGAAGCATTTTCATTGGCCGGATTACATAAAGACGTAGTTGAATTTTGTCGTACCTGTCGTGTGTCAAATTGCAGAAAAACCACGGGCAATAATAAAACCAGCGCCTTTGTTGCCAATTCCCACATTTGAAGAACCTTTTACACTGGTTATTATTGATTATATAGGTCTCCTCCCTGAAGTGGAAACTGGTATTTGGTAACCATAATGAATGTGCCTACAGATTTCACGGGGAATTCCATCATATTACATAATGTCAAGGCAAAGAAAGGTTGTGGAGGAGTTGCTTGCTTTCTTTACCATTATGGACTACTCAGGGAGATTCAGTCAGACCAAGGATCCAATTTTACTGTCAAATTATTTGAGGTGTTCATGGGTAGTTTAGGCATCCAACACTTCAAATCAAGTGCGTACCACCCTGAATCCCAAGGAGCATTGGAAAGGTGGCATCAGACCCTAAAGACCATGTTGAGGGCTTATTGTCAGGATTACCCAAATGATTCGATAAAGGTATCCCATTTGTATTATTTGCTATTAGAGATGGTCCAAATGAATCGACTCAGTTTACTCCATTTGAACTGATATTCGCACATGAAGTAAGATGGTCTTTAAAGTTAATTAAGGAAAAGTTGATAGGTCCTAAGTCAGAGATCTCACAGTTGGATTATGCATCTGAGATGAGAGAAAGATTACGCAGAGTAGGTGAATTAACTAGACAACATTTGAAGATGGCACAGCACATAGTGAAGCAAGAAGCAGATAAGAAATCGAAAATTCATATGTTTATGTGTGGGGATAAAGTATTGGTTCTGTTATCAGTGGTAGGAGATCCCTTCAAAGCAAGGTTTAGTGGTCCCTGTCAGATAAAGACGCCAGATAGAAAAACATTCATGTGAACATGCTAAAACATTATGATGACAAAGGGGATCGGAGAAACAGGTATTAGTTAATGTCAGAGTGAAGAATCAAATCCAGATGATTTGAATTTTGATGTGCCTCAGAATAAATTAACTAACAAGGAAGTCCTTAAAGAGTGGGATTACATAATGATCTCTCTGACCCAGGAACAGAGAACTGAATTGAAAGACTTGTTACAGTGCTATAAGGACATATGCAGAAATAGAATGGGGAAGGCTAATACCATAGTATATGAGGTTGATGTAGGAAATGCTGTTCTGATGAAACAACACCCCTATAGAATGAATCCACTCAAAGCAGTACAGGTACAGAATAAAGTGGCAGTGATGCTCCAAGAGGACATTGAGACAAGTCAAAGCAAGTGGAATAAAACCGAACTGATCTCCAACTATCTAGACTCCATCTTCTCCCCCTTGGTCCAGGAACTCCCTACCTATGTCCGTGACACCAC
>NC_063338.1:98598063-98599436 GCF_021869965.1 Rhincodon typus
GCGCCGCCTCGTGCTCCCACGAGGAGCTCGAACAGTTCATACACTTCACTAACACCTTCCACCCCAACCTTAAATTTACCTGGACCATCTCTAACACCTCTCTCCCCTTCCTGGACCTCTCTGTCTCCATATCGGGCAACCACCTCGAAACCGATATTCATTTCAAGCCCACCGACTCCCACAGCTACCTAGAATACTCCTCCTCCCACCCACCTTCCTGCAAAAATGCTATCCCCTATTCCCAATTCCTTCGCCTCCGCCGCATCTGCTCCCAGGATGAGGCATTCCACTCCCGTACATCTCAGTTGTCCTCGTTTTTCAAGGACCGTAACTTCCCCTCCTCGGTGGTCGAGAACGCCCTCAACCGTGTCTCCCACATCTCCCGCACCTCATCCCTCACACCCCGTCCACGCAATAAAAACCAAAAAAGAATCCCCCTCGTCCTCACGTACCACCCCACCAACCTCCGGATCCAACGCATCATCCTCCGACACTTCCGCCATCTGCAATCCGACCCCACCACCAAAGACATCTTTCCCTCCCCACCTTTATCTGCTTTCCGGAGGGACAACTCTCTCCGTGACTCCCTTGTCCGCTCCACACTCCCCTCCAGCTCCACCACACCCGGCACTTTTCCCTGCAACCGCAGGAAGTGCTACACCTGCCCCCATACCTCCTCCCTCACCCCCATCCCAGGCCCCAAGAAGACTTTCCACATCAAGCAGATGTTCACCTGCACATCTGCCAATGTGGTATACTGCATCCGCTGTACCCGGTGTGGCTTCCTCTACATCGGGGAAACCAAGCGGAGACTCGGGGACCGCTTTGCAGAACACTTACGCTCGGTTCGCAACAAACAACTGCACCTCCCGGTCGCGAACCATTTCAACTCCCCCTCCCATTCCTCAGACGACATGTCCATCCTGGGCCTCCTGCAGTGCCACAACGATGCCACCCGAAGGTTGCAGGAACAGCAACTCATATTCCGCTTGGGAACCCTGCAGCCCAATGGTATCAATGTGGATTTCACAAGTTTCAAAATCTCCCCTCCCCCTACCGCATCCCAAAACCAGTCCAACTCGTCCCTGCCTCCCTAACCTGTTCTTCCTCCCACCTATCCCCTCCTCCCACCTCAAGCCGCACCTCCATCTCCTACCGACCAACCTCATCCCGCCCCCTTGACCTGTCCGTCCTCCCTGGACTGACCTATCCCCTTCCTAACTCCCTACCTACACTCACCTTTCCTGGCCCCATCCCCGCCTCTTCGACCTGTTTGTTTCCTCTCCACCTATCCTCTCCTCTATCCCTCTTCTATCCGCCTCCCACTCTCTCCCTATTTATTTCAAAACCCCCTTCCCCTCCCCCTTTTCTGA
>NC_063338.1:98599446-98647131 GCF_021869965.1 Rhincodon typus
CTGCTCCTATGATGCTGCTTGGCCTGCTGTGTTCATCCAGCCCTGCAGGATGTTCCCAGTGACTAGGTAGTCCAGGACCGGAATAGGGCATTTAGGACTGAGATGAGAATTTTCTTTACCGAGAGTAGTGAGCTTGTGGAATTCTCTGTGACAGAAATTCAGTGTTTTCAAAAACAGGTTGGATACGGATCTTGCAGCTAGACTGATCCCAGGGAGAAAGCAGGAACAGGGTACTGAGTTGGATGATCAGCCACGATCGTATTGAAGGTGGAGCAGACTTGAAGAGCCAAATGGCCTACTGCTCATATATTTTCTATATTCTTACTGGAATCTTGTGTAACTGAGATATAACCTCCCTACTTTTGTATTGTTTTCTTGTGGTAAATTATTCTACTAGTTTTCCTGATTGCTTGTCATACTTGAAAATTAGCCTTTTGCGATTTATGAGTGAGAATACCCAGATCACTGTGTAGTCTCTCACCAATTCGACATTGTTTTTTATTCTTTCTGCCAAAACAGATGTTTCACATTTTCCCATATTATACCCAATATTATATATTTGCCACATTTTGCCAACTCACTTAAGCTGCCTGTATCATTTTGTAGCCTCACTGTGTCCTCTTGACAAGTTACTTTTTTTTAACCTATCTTTGTGTCATCAGTAAATTTGGCAACTGTACCTCTGTCCCTTCATTGTGTCAACGAACAGTCAGGATCAGGTCCTTCGGCCCACCAAGACTCCGCTGATACATGACACCTTTCTAGACCAAAAATCTTTTCCTGCTACACAGTCCGTATCCCTCTATTCCCTGTCTATTCATGTATCTGTCAAGGTGCCTCTTAAGCATTGCTATTGTATCCACCTCCTCCACCTCCTCTGGCAGTGCATTATAAGCACTTGCCACCCCTTGGAAAACTTGCTTCTCAAATCTCCTTTAAACTTACCACCTTTTACGTTAAACGTAACCCCTATATTTGCCATTTCTATCCTGGGAAAAAGACTGCCACTAGCCAGTCTATCCATGCCTTTCATAATTTTAAAAACTACTATCTGGTCACCCCATACGTTTGACATTCAACTGAAAACAAACCAAGTTTTTCCAATCTCTCCTCATAGCTAATATCCTCCAAATCAGGCAACACCCTGGGGTAAACCGTTTCTGTACACTTTCCAAAGCCGCCTCATTCTTGTGTGGTGACCAGAACTGTACACATTCCAAATGTGGCCGAACTGGAGTTCTGTACAGCTGCACTGCGACTTGCCAATTTTTATACCCTATGAAGGCAAGCGTACCCTTTGCCTCCTTGACCACCTTATCCACTTATGTTGCACTTTCAGTGAACTGTGGACCTAGAACATAGAACAGTACAGCACAGGACAGTACAGGCCCTTCGGCCCATGATGTTGTGCTGACCTATTATTCTACTAAAATCAAACTACCCTGCATACCCTACATTATACTATCATCCATGTGCCTATCCAGGAGTCGCTTAAAAGTCTCCAAAGTATCTGACTCCACTACCACTGCCGGCAGCGCATTTCACATGCTTACCACTCTGTATAAAGAACCTACCTCTGACACCTCCCCTATACCTTCCTCCAATCACCTTAAAATTATGCCCCCCTTGTAATAGTGATTTCCGCCCTGGGAAAAAAGTCTCTGACTACCCACTCTATCTATGCCTCTCATCATTTTGTACACCTCTATCAAGTCACCCCTCATTCTTCTTCGCTTCAATTAAAAAAGCCCTAGCTCCCTCAACCTTTCCTCATAAGACCTGCCCTCCAGTCCAGGCAGCATCCTGGTAAATCTCCTCTGCACCCTCTCTAAAGCTTCCACATCTTTCCTATAATGAGGTGACCAGAACTGAACACAATATTCCAAGTGTGGTCTAACCAGGGTTTTATAGAGCTGCAGCATAACCTCGCGGCTTTTAAACTCAATTCCCCTGCCAATGAAAGCCAACACACCATACGCCTTCTTTACAACCCTATCAACTTGGATAGCAACTTTTGAGGGATCTGTGGACATGGACCCCGAGATGCCTCTGTTCCTCCACACTGCCAAGAATATATCCTATATATCTAGATCCCTCTGTATGTTAATGCTTCAAAGGATTCTGCCATTTATTGTATATTCCTTTCTACATTGAGATCACATTTGTTTGGATTAAATTCCATCTGTCATTTCTCCAGCCTGTCTATATCCGATTGTATCCTCTGGCAACCCTCCTCTCTATCCTCTATCTTTGTGTCAGCTGCAAACTTAATTATCATACCACATACGTTCTTGTATTGTGTGTGTGTGTGTGTGTGTCCACACTAATCCATGATTTCTGCGACTAGGCCTGTTTTGTGTCCATCTTACCACCTCAACCCACATCCCATGTGACTTCACCTTCTGTATCAGCCTGCCATGTAGACAGGAGGTTAAGAAGGCGTTTAGTACACTTGCCTTCATTGCTCAGACCTTTAAGTATGGGAGTTGGAACATCATAAGGAGGTTGTACAGGTCATTGGTGGGGCCTTTTCTGGAGTACTGTGTATAGTTCTGGTCATCCTGTTAGAGGAAAGATATTATTAAGTTGGAGAGGGTTTAGAAAAGATTTAGAATAGAACATAGAACCTGTACAGTGTGGAAACAGGCCATTCGGCCCAATAGGTCCACACCGCCCCTCCGAAGAGCATCCCACCCAGACCCATTCCCTACATTTCCCATGTCTAACCCAACTAGCCTAAACATTCCTGAACACTACAGGCTATTTAGCATGGCCAATCCACCTAACCTGCACATCTTTGGAATGTGGGAGGAAACCGGAGCACCCGGAGGAAACCCATGCAGACACGGGGAGAATGTGCAGACTCCACACAGACAGTCGCCCGAGGGTGGAATTGAACCCGGGCCTCTGGCGCTGTGATGCAGCAGTGCTAACCACTGAGCCACCGTGCTGCCAGGACTAGGATTTACTAGAGATAGTAGGAACTGCAGATGCTGGAGAATCCTAGATAACAAGGTGTAGAGCTGGATGAACACAGCAGGCCAAGCTGCATCAGAGGAGCAGGAAGCCTTCCTGCTCGGCCTGCTGTGTTCATCCAGCTCTACACCTTGTTATCTAGGATTTACTAGGATGTTTCTAGGAATGGAGGGTTTGAGTTACGAGGAGAGGCTGGATAGACTGGGACTTTACTCACTGGAGCTTAGGGGGTTGAGGGGTGACCTTAGACATTTATAAAATCACAAAGGATATAAAAAGGTGAATAGCAGATGTATTTTCCCTAGGCTGGAGGATTTCAAGACCAGGAGGCATATTTTTAAGGTGAGATTAGAAAGATTTTTTAAAAAATGAGGCAACTTTTCTTACACAGTGTATGGGTTGGTGTGTAGAATCAACTTCCAGAGGAAGTAGTGTATGCGCGTACAGTTAGTATTTAAAAGACATTTAGATAAGTACGTGAATAAGCAAAGTTTGGAAGGATATGGGACAAGCGCAGGCAAGTGGGACTAGTTTAGTTTGGGATTATGGTCAGCATGGATTCATTAGACCGAAGGGTCTGTTTCCAAGCTGTATGACTCTATGACGGACCTTGTTAAACATCATTCACCACCATGTCATCAATCACCTTTGTCACGTCTTCAAAAATACTCAATCATGTTTGTGAGACGTGACCTTCCCTGCACAAAGCTGTGCTGCCTATTGCTAATAAGTCCATACTTTTCAAACGTGAGCGAATCCTATCCCTAAGAATCTTCTCCAATAATTTCCCTGTCACTGACGTAAGGCTCACCACCTGTAATTTCCCAGATTATCCTTGTTGCCCTTAAATGAAAGAACGACATTGGCTATTCTCCAATCCTCTGAGACCTTTCCCGTGAGTAAAGATCATAATGCCCACATGGGTGAATAAAAAAAAATTACTTGAAAAGTTTAAAATTTGAAATGAGACTATTTTGATGGAACATAAAACTTATTCATATTCCTGGAAAATGTGGCTGCAGATGTCCCAAATGTAAAATTTTTGAATAAATTAAAGGTCTAAGAAAAACTGAAAGATTATAAAGAATATAACAGGAAACAGATAGTAAGTGTAAATGGGATAACATGGTGTGGAGCTGGAGGAACATAGACCCGAAATGTCAACTTTCCTGCTCCTGTAATGCTGCCTGGCCTGCTGTGTTCCTCCAGCTCCACACTGTTATCTCTGACTCCAGCATCTGCAGTTCTTGCTATCTCTGTAAGTGTAAATAGGTCTTTTTCAGATTTGTAAAATGTAATGAGTGGTGTGCAAAAGGATCAGTGCTGGGACCTCAACTATTTACAATTGATTTTAATGCTGTCTAGGCCAGCATTTATTGCCTACGCCTAATTGCCCAGAGGACAGTTTAAAAGTCAACCACGTTGCTGTGGGTCCAGAGTCACATGTAGGCCAGACTTGGTAAGAATGGCAGTTTCCTTCCCTAAACAGCATTAGTTATTTGGTTTTTTTTCAACAATCAACAATAGATTCATGGTCGTCAATTGTTACAGACATTTTTAAAAAAATTATTATTGAATTCAAATACCTCCATCTGCTGTGGCAGGATTCGAACCAGCTCCCAAGAGCGTTACCTGAGTCTTTGGATTAATAGTCTGGCACCAGCAGATTATTGACTGTGGATTTGCTGTATTTTTGCTGTCTGAACAGACACAGACTTCAATGCTTTGAAGACCAAATAGTAATCCCAAAATCTCCCAAATTAAAGTAGACTACTTTATTGGCTTAGTTTATTAGAAAGTATCCCACTGGCTTCATTCTTCCCAGCTCTTCACCTTGTCATCATCTACCCCCAACTCATTAGCATCAATCGCCATTTTAAAAGATTTGGAAATAGTTGAACCAATGTTGGCCACCCCTGATTTTTTCAAAAATTGTCATAATTTCCTGTTCAGGTTTAGGAACAGAAAATACTATTAGAGCCTTCCCCTTTGCAGTTGTTGTAGGATACTTGCTTGTATCCTACAACATGCCCTGTGTGAGTTACCCTTTCTTTTGTGAATTCAATTTTGGCTGAATTTATTACTAAGACAGCTAACTTCAGTTAATAAATAGGTCTTCTAATTATCTTACGTGCTCTGCCCATCCGTTCATATATATTACACCATGGTCGAAGTAAATTATACAATTTACAAATTGTACATACTTTAGCTACAACTTGACTCATAAGTCTCTGGAATGTAGTTGGGGCATCTATAACCCAAAAGGCAGAACTCAAAATCGTTATAATCCATTTGGCATGAGAAAAGTGGTTATCTCCTAATCCCTTGATGTGAATGTCACTTACCAGTACCCCTGAATAGATCAGATTTAGAAGAGAATGAAGCACTGCTAATGTTACACTATGGATTAGATACAGTAGTTTCTGTGACCCAAAAGGATGCTGTTTCAGCTGTCCTGACTCATTTTTTAGTCATTTAAATGATGTGGGCATCACTGGCTAGGCCAGCGTTTATGCCTATTCATAATTAAGAGCCAGCCACTTTGCTTCAGGTCTGGAGTCACATTAGGCTAGACCAGATAAGGAAAGAAATTTCCTTCCTTAAAGGACATTAGTGAACCAGGGAGGCAACACACCATTTACAGTTATGTCTGTGGCCATTGAAACAGCTGTCTGTGATCCAAACTAATGAATCCCTTATCACTATCACTCCTGCTTTGTTCTTGTTCCCCATCTATACAACCAGCTGATTGTGGTGGCTTTAGCAGGCTTAAACCATTTCACCCTCTCAATTAACTATCCCAGTTACAGTAGCCCCACCCACTAGGAGAAATTGTTTTTACTGTCCACAACCCTAAAGGAGACTTAAATGTCTACCCTTTGGATTTAAACCCTATTAATCATTTGATGGGTATTTCCCACAATTGACGATGGTTTCATAGTCACCATTAGACTATTAATTCCATGTTTTTTTTTATTGAATTTCAAATCCCACTATCTGCCATGGAGAGATTTGAATCTCTGGATTAATAGTCTAGCAACACCAGGCAATCACCTTCCACTACATCATGTCTGGATAACGTAGTACATCCAGATGCATAGACATATATTTCCACAAATTACTTCATACTTTCTAAGTAGGTGAGTGGACCATGGCAGTTTGATAAGTGTGGGAGTGAAAGTGTTAATGTGTTGCCTTTAGAATCTGGTACTATGCAGTCCAGTCTAGGTAAGTACAGCTGTGTTCTTTTCTAAAGAACGTTAGTGAACCAGATGGGTTTTTCCAACAACTGATAATGGTTTCATGGTCATTATTAGACTCTCAGAACATTACAGCACAGGAATAGGCCCTTCAGCCCTCCAAGCCTGTGCTGACCCATTTTGCCTTTCCATACTAAAACTGTCTTCACTTATAGGATCCATATCCCTCTGTTTCCTTCGTATTCATGTATTCGTCCAGGTGCTTCCTGAATGCTGCTATTGTGTCTGCTTCCACCACCTCCTCTGGCAATGTGTTCCACTTGCTCATCACCTTTAGTGTGAAAAACTTGCCCCTCACGTCTCTTTTAAACTCTCTCTCTCTCCCTCTCTCCTCCCCCGCCCCCCCATCACACCTTGAACCTGTGTCCCCTAGTAATTTGCTCCTCCACCCTGGGAAAAAGCCTCATACTTTCCACTCTATCCATACCATTTACAATCTCAGTTTAAATCACCACCAGTCGTCTCTCTGTAACGAGAGCAGCCCTATGGTCTGGTGAGACTATGACGACTTGAATTGGAAGGGTATTTTAGTGATAGCGATAACAACAGTGTACATTTTAAGTTTATTATGGAAAAGGAAAAGTATGAGCTGCAGAAAAGGGTTTTGGATTGGGGAGAGGCATATTTTATTGAAATAACACAGGATCTGGCCAAAATAGACTGGGAACAGCTAGTTGAGGGTAAATCCAAAGCAGAACCATGGGAAGCATTCAGAATGGAATCAGCAAAAGTGAAGACCCAACTTTTTCAAATTAAGGAGCAACAAGCCCAGAGAACCCTGAATATCCCAGAGTATTCAGAACTGGATAAGAAGGAAAAGACCATAGGTGCAGACTTGGCAATTTGGCCAATCATGTCCATTCCACCATGCAATCATAGCTGATAGATTTCTCAACCCCTTTCTCCTGCCTTCCCTCCATAACCTTTAAACCCTTTACAAATCAAGAATCTATCTATCTCTGTCTTAAAGGCACTCAACTGCTCCTCATATTGATAAATTCTTCATTCCCAGGATCATTCTTGTCAACCTCCTCTGCAACCACTCAAATGCCAGCACATCCATCCTTTGATACGGGAACGTAAAGTGCTGTCAATATTCCAAATGCAGTCTGATTAGTCTTAGAAATGCATCCCTGCTCTTGTATTCTAGCGCTCTTGAAATGATTACAAACATTGCATTTTCTTTTATTTATTCGCACAATGAGGGCATTGCTGGCTCGGCTGGCATTCCTTGCCCAGAAGGCAGTTTAAGAGTCAGTCATATTGCTGTGGGTCTGGAGTCACATATAGGCCAGACCAGGTAAGGATGACAGCTTGCTTCCCTAAACGTCATTACTGAACCAGCTGGCATTTTCCAACATTAATAACATATTCGTCATCATCAGAGTCTTAATTTCAGATTTTTCTTCATTGGATTCAAATTCCACCATCTATTGTGGCAGGATTTGAACCCAGATCTCCAGATTACCCGGGTGTCTGGGTTAGTAGTCTAGTGATAATACCACTAGGCCATTGCTTCCCCCACATTTCCCTTCCTAACTGTTAATTGAACCTTTGTGTTAATGTTAAAATTCTGAACTAGGATTCTGCTTCAGATTTCCAAACCTGTTTCCCATTTAGAAAATAGTCTACGCCTCTATTCTTCCTACCAAGTGCCAAAAGCCTCTATTCTTCCTACCAAAGGGATGGCAGCTGATGACGAGTGAAGTTCCTCAGTGGTCAGTGTTTAGACCACAACTATTATTACGTTACACATTAACGATCTGGATGAAAGAACCGAGAGCTTTGCTGCTAACTTTGCAGATGACACAACAATAGGTGACGAGACAGGTAGTGTTGAGGAAGTAGGGAGGCTGCAGAAGAACTTGAACAGGCTGGGAAAGTGGGCAAAGAAGTGGTAGGTGGAATGTAAGTGGGGAAGTGAGGCATGTGATGGAATACTCCCCAGTTGCCTGATGGGTGCAGTTCCAACAATGCGCAAAAAGCTTGATATCATCCAGGACGAAGTAGCCTGCTCGATTGGCACTACATCCACGAGCATCCACTCCCTCCACCATCAACGCTCAATAGCAGTAGTGTGTACTATCTACAAGATGCACTGCAGAAATTCACCAAAGATCCTTATACAGCATCTTTCAAATCTATGACCACTGCCATCTAGAAGGACACGGGCAGCAAACAAATGAGAACACCACCACTTGCAGGTTTCCCTCCAAGGCACTCGGCATCCAAACTTGGAAATATGTCATCGTTCTTTCGGTGCCGCTGGGTCGGATCCTAGAACTCCATCCTGAAGAGCGTTGTGGGTGTCCTGACACATTATGGATAGCAGTGGTTCGAGAAGGCAGCTGACCGCCACCTTCTCAATGGCCATCTTAAGGATGGGCAATACTGGCCCAGACTGTGATGTGCACATGCCATGAGTGAATTCTAAAAATTTGTCTTGTCCTTTCCCTAACTGTGGAACACAGCAGATAATTGCCGTAACATTTCTGTGTTGGCTAATAGAATTTATTCATTTTGAGATCTGTCTGCCTCTTCTTCCACTTAATCTTATTACCTCTTCACCACCGTTAGCTCCAGACTGACTTAGTCCTCCTTGTCCTCTCTCCCTGCAATTATACCTTTTCAGCATGTTTGTGACAAAACCAATCTTCTTACGACTATCAGGAGTATTTATCAGATAAGTCACTTCACTAACTCTCTGAACTACTTCATGCAGAAATTCACCAAAGATCCTCAGACAGCACCTTCCAAACCCACGATCACTTCCATCAAGAAGGACAAGGGCAGCCAATACATGAGAACACCACTGACTACAAGTTACCTCTAAGCCACTCTACATCTTGACTTGGAAATATATTGCCGTTCCTTCATTGTTGCTGGATCAAAATCCTGGAATTCCCTCCCTCAGGACATTGTGGGTCAACTTACAGCAGGAGGACTGCAGCAGTTCAAGAAGGCAGCTCACCACCACCTTCTCAAGGGCAAGTAAAGACGGGCAATAAATGCTGGGCCCAGCCAGTGATGCCCACATCCCACAAATGAATAAATAAAAAAAGTGGACCACTGAAATTCGCTTTCAAAGGTTCACCTTGTAAAGACAACTATACCAATACTTTACCTCCTACTTAGAACACACTCATTGCTGAATGTTTGTCTGCCCGTTTTTTACATTTCACATGTGAAACTTTCATATGCTCTTATGCTCTAGATCAGTTTAAATGGGCTAAACCCAGTAGATTAATTTGGGTAAAAAAAAACCAAAAGAACTGCAGGTGCTTGATATCAGGAACAAAAACAGAAGTTGCTGGAAAAGCTCAGCAGGTCTGGCAGCATCTATGAAGAAAAAAATCAGAGTTAACATTTCGGTTCTGGTGACCCTTCCTCAAAACTTGCTCAGATTAATTTGGGTAATAGCTGATGGCAAATAATAAGAAATCTATTCCTTTATCACAGTCCTGTGGACATTTGTGACAGTTTGCCTTATTCATTATTTTGAGAGTCTGATGGGATCTCTCCAAAGTTCCCTTTGTTGAAGGATGATACGTACTTGACGTAAATTGTTTTGTACTGAACTGATAATGATTTCCTCAAAAACATTAGACCTAAAGTTAGAACCCAGATCAGACTACAACTCAATTGGTAGTTCATAACTAGTTTAAAAAAAGACTTCTCCACCTTAACTCCAGCTGTAATGGTCATTTAAGTAATAGCTTCTGGGAATTGGGTTGTCATGTTCATAATTGTAAGGATATCCTGATATCCTGCTTTCATTTTTGGTAGTGATCATACACAATCCGCTAACACTCTTCAGAAACTGCTATAGGTATCAAAGGAGCTGGTCTGATTGCATGTTGAGATTTTCCAACTACCTGGCGTATGTAACACTATACAGAAGTTCTGTTTCTGCATTCTTATGTAACGTCTGGATAGCACGCAAAACTATACTTTTCACTGTAACTCAGTAAGTGACCATAATAAATCAAATCAAATCAAGGCTGTAACGTCCATCAGCCAGTTACTCCCAAACTCTGCTCACACTAGACTGTCTCCAGAATGAGACAGGATCTGAGCAACAACAGAAGCGAGATATAGGTGCATTTGTAGTTAATAGGAGCCAGTGATGCACTGGGATCTGCTCCTGCTTGAATGGGGTGAGGATGCTTTTTTTTATTATTTTTGCATGGGATATAGTGGCACTGGCAAAGCCAGCTTTATTGTCCATTCCTAATTGCCCCTTGACCTGAGTGGCTTGATATTGGCCATTTCAGAGAGCAGTTAAGAGTTTACCATATTACTAGACCAGATAAGGACTGCAGATTTCGCTCCCCTCAATGGAAGTTAGTGAATCAGATGGGTTTTTATAGCCATCAACATGATTGTGATTAGACAAGCTTTTAATTCCATTTTTTATTGAATTCAAGTTTCACCATCTGCCATGGTGGGACTCAAATCCATGTCTCCATATGTTAGCCTGGGATTCTGAATTACTAGTTGAGTGACATTACCACTACACTACCACCTCCCACTTGAAAACGTTTATCGTGTGTTAATTCAGAACATAGTGTACAGCATTAGATGTACTTTAAATAATCTGGACTGTGATAAGAATTTCACCAGAACCGAATTTAAGAATGTCAGGCAGGCTTGCCTGAAGCTACTATATTCACACACAGGACCCTATTCAGTGCAGTTAAAGTAGTCTTTGCCCACATAGCACCTTCCGTGAGAAAGGGTTATGGAGACTGCCAATTTCTGCTGCAAGCGCCATAGCATCAACCTGATCAATTAGAGTCTGCCTGCCTGCTGTGAGCTTAATCATCTAACTGCCATTGACAGTTAACAGTTCCTTATTGCAACTCTTAAGTCAACCTCAGTCCAACCATTAGAATTCTCTTCTCGTGCTGTATAAATTGGTGTTCCTTTTTGAAGTTTGGTTTCTTGCATCCGAGTCCTAATGCGTGTAAGATAGAATATTTTTATATTCTTTCATGAGATGTAGGGAATACTGACAAGACCCATTTCTAACTGCCCTTAAGCAGGTGGTGGTGAGCTGGAATCTAACCGCTACACTGTGTGTGCACCAAGTACATCCACAATGGAGGGAGTTTTAGGATTTTATCCCAACAACAACAAAGAAACGGTGATATATTTCCATGTCAGAATCGTGAGTGACTTGAAGGAGAACTTGCAGGTGGTGCCTATGTATCTGCAGCCCTTGTCCTTCTGGATGGTGATGGTGATGGGTTTGGAAGGTGCTGTCTAAGGAATCTTGGTCTTTAAGGAATTGCAGCAGTGCCTCTTGTAGATGCATCTCAGTGATGAAGGGAGTGAGTGTTAAAGATAATGAATCTGGTTCCAGTTAAGTGACTGCTTTGTGTTGGGTGGTGTCTAGCTTTTTCACTGTTGTTGAAGCTGCACTCATCTAGGCAACTGGAGAATATTCCATCATACTCCTGACAAGTGCCTTGTATATTGCAGACAGGCTTTTGGGTAGTCAGGAAGTGAGTTACTTACCACAGAATTCCCAGCCTCCGACCTGCTCTTGTATCCAGGATTTATATTGGCTAGTCCAGTTCATTTTCTGATCAATGCTAGTTTCCATTGATAGTGGGTGATTCACTGATGGTAATAACATTGGATGTCAAAGGGATGTAGTTAGATTCTGTTGGATGTGGTGAATACATGACACAAATGTTGCCTACGCCACTGATCAGACCAAGTCTGGACAATGTCCAGGTCTTGCATTTGGATATGGACTGCTTCAGTATTTGAGGAGTCCTGATTGGTGCTGACATTGTGCAGTCATCAGTGACCATCCCCACTTCTGACTTAATGATGGAGGGAAGGTCATTGATGAAGCGGTTGAGGATAATTGGGTCCTGAGGAACTCCTGCAGAGATGTCTTGAGCTGAGATAATCGACTTCCAACAAGCAAAGCTATCTTCCTACTTGCCAGGTATGACTCCAGTCAGCAGAGTTTCTCCAATTCCCATTGAAACCAGTTATGCCAGGGCTCCTTGTTGCCACATTCAATCAAATGGTGCCTTGAAATTATGGACAGTTTTGGAGGGAGTGTATTCATCGGTGAATATTTACGCTTCTGACCTTACGATCAATGGAGGCCATTGATTAAAGAAAAACAGCTGGAGATGGTTGGGCCTCCAACACTATCCTGAGGAACCTGAACAGAAATGTCCTGGAGCTGAGATGACTGACCTCCAACAACCACAACCACCTTTCTGTGTGCCAGGTATGACTCTAACCAGCAGAGAGATTACCCTCTGATTGGTTTATACTGCAGTTTTGTTGGAGCCCCTTGATGCCAAGGGCTGTCAGTCTTATCTTACTCTGGAATTCAGCTCTTTTTTCCATGTTTAAACCAAGCTGTAATGAGGTCAGGAGCTGAATGTCCCTGATGGAACACAAACTGGGCATCACTGAGCAGGTTATTGCTGAGTAGGTACTGCTTAATAGCATTGTTGATGACACCATCCATCGCTTTACTGATGATCGAGAGTAGGCTGATGAGAAAGTAATTGGTCATTGGTTTTGACCTGCTTTTTGTGCACAGGACATACTTGGGCAATTTTCCACATTGTCAGATAGATACCAGTGTTGTAACTGTACTGGAACAGCTTGGTTAGGGAAGTGGCAAGTTCTTGTCCACAAGTCTTTAGTATTATTGCTGGAATGTTGTCACGGCCCATAGTCTTTGCAGTATCTGGTGCATCCAGCTGTTTTTTGATATCATGTGGAGTGAATTGAATTGACTGAAGACTGGTATCTGCAGTGCTGGGGACCACTGGAGGAGGCCGAGATGGATCCTCTGATTGCCACTTTTAGCTGAAGATTGCTGCGAATGCTTCAACCTTATTTTTTGCACTAATGTGCGGGGTTCTTCCATCATTGAAGGTGGGGATATTTGTAGAGTTTCCTCCTCCAGAGAGTTGTTTAATCATTCACCACAGTTGGACTGCAGAGCTAAGATCTGATCTGTTGGTTATGGGATCATTTAATTCTGTTGGAGAAGACGTTTGGAGTAGTGAGGTCAGGAAAGGGTTGAGGTTTGTGTTTGAGGGGATCAGGTTGGGAATTTTAGTGGTGAGGTCAGGGTAAAGTATTTGGGAGTGAGGTGGGGATGAAGTAGGCAGAAAGGGTTTGAGGTCAGGAGGGAGAGGTGTACAAAGAAAAAGAACAAAGAAAATTACAGCACAGAAACAGGCCCTTCGGCTCTCCAAGCCTGTACCGACATGCTGCCCGTCACAACTAAATACCCACTACCCTTCCGGGGACCGTATCCCTCTATTCCCATCCTATTCATATATTTGTCAAGGCGCCCTTTAAAAGTCACTACAGTATCTGCTTCCACTACCCACCCGGCAGTGAGCTCCAGGCATTCACCACCCTCTGTGTCAAAAACCTGCCTTGTACATCACCTTTAAACCTTGCCCCTCGCACCTTAAACCCATGGCCCCTGGTAACTGACTCTTCCACCCTGGGAAAAAGCTTCTGACTGTCCAGTCTGTCCATGCCCTTCATAATCTTGTAGACCTCTATCAGGTCCCCCCTCAACCTCCATCGTTCCAGTGAGAACAACTCAAGTTTCTCCAACCTCTCCTTGGAGCTAATGTCCACTATACCAGGCAACATCCTAGTAAATCTTTTTTTGTACCCTCTCCAAAGCCACCACATCCTTCTGGCAGTGTGGTGACCAGAACTGAACACAATATTCTAAATGTAGCCTAACTAAGGTTCTATAAAGCTGCAACATTACCTGCCAATTTTTAAACTCAATGCCCCAGCTGATGAAGGCAAGCATGCCATATGCCTTGTTAACTACCTTCTCCACCTGCGTTGCCACTTTCAATGACCTGTGTACCTGTGCACTCAGACCCCTCTGCATATCAGTACTCTTAAGGGACAAAAACAAAGTTGCTGGAAAAGCTCAGCGGGCCTGGCAGTATCTGTGAAGAAGAAAACAGAGTTAACTTTTCGGGTCCGGTGACCCTTCCTCAGAACTGGGTTAGTACTGACCAGTACTCTTAAGGGTTCTGCCATTTGCTGTATATTTTCCATCTAGATTAGACTTTCCAAAATGTAGGCAAAGTTGGGGAGTAAATATAGAAACTAGGAACAGGAGGGACTCATTCTGCTGCCCCTGTGTTTTTGACTGAAGCACTGAGTGTGAGAGTTTCTCTGTCATAGGTTGATGTCAGGACAACTGCTCTGGCTTTGGCAATCACCGACTCTGAGCTGTCAGATGAAGAGGCTTCCATTCTGGAAAGTGGAGGATTCTCGATGTCCCGGGGAGCAACTCCACAACTCACAGATGTGTCAGAAGGTAAATCAAGCCTCTGCAATGTGCTTGTATCTTCACAGAATCCCTTACTACAGAATGAGGCTGTTCAGCCCATCATGCCTCTGCTGTGAAAAATCAGTCCCATTCATTGTTTTCCCTTGCTCCTTCCCATTGATATTGTAAATGCCCTCCCCTTCATATCTATCCCATCACTTGCAAGGGTTACAACTGAATCCATTTCATGTCTTTCAAAACATTTCTCATTTCATCCCACATTCTTGGGAGAGAAATGTTTTCCAGGCTATTGTAAAGAGCGAGGAGTGAGGGTCTAATGTATGGCTCCTTCAGAAAGCCAGCACACAGATGAATGACCTTGTGTGCAGTAAGATTTTGTCATTACCCTCCTTTGATTTCAGATCTGGATCAGCAGAGCCTGCATAGCGAACCAGAAGAAGCTTTTGCGAAAGACCTGCCGGAGTTTCCCTCGGTAGAGGACTTATCTGGCGATGGAAGCCCCTCTCAGATTTCGACAGGGCTATCGCCAGAGACCTGTAGCACTCAGGACTCTCAATCCTTCATTCAGACACTGAGCTCCCCTCTGCACTTTGTAAATACACATTTTAATGGGAATGGGACAACTATGAACACACCACAGACTGGCCAAGCCTCTGTTCTAAGCTTGAGTCTCGAGGCCTTCACTGAGGAGATTGTAACGTCAGCAATTACTACAGTGGTTCAGAATACTCTGTGCGCCCTGATTTCTAACCCGCTGACAGGAAACCAGTCTGAGAGCTCAGAATTCCTTTCTACCGAATCACAGCAGGCCCTCTCCCGGGCAGGATCGATGGAATTGGACCTGAGAGAAGTAGAATCTCATGACGAAGTGGATGATTTTGAGGTGCTGGACCAGGGGGAGTTGGATCAGATGGACACAGAGCTTGGTCTAAATGAACAGCTGCAGCAGGTGCATAAAGGACAGAGTACATCGCAGGTCACAGAAGCTGAGCTGCTAAGGGAGAGCTAGTGGCAGCAGCTAGCCTGTGGATTACTGGGTTACTTAGAAAGACCTGATATGACCCTTATTGTGTGGCATTGCACTTCCCCCAATTCCTACCTAGTCCCTCAATATGTGTTGTACTGCCATCTGCCGAACCCTTTTCCTTAGTGCACAGTGATGCTGCATCTCAGTCCCTGGTCCAAACAGCCCCTGTTCAATGGGTAGGCAATCCTACATATGCCCGTCTTCATTACATGAGCAACAATGTTAACGTAGTACTAAGAACATTAAAATTATTAACTAGATTTTCTTCAACTTATTAATGCTTTGCCTGATGTGGTACTGAACACCACACAGTCTGAAAGACCCAGAATGCATCTCCAGCATGTGCTGAATGAACCGATCTAACTCAATGTGGCATTGACCCATATGCACGTGTTTGCTGATCCCATCTAGTGTGGCAGTGGGAGTTGTAACTGATCTCAGCTGCCCTGGTTAAGAAAGTGATGACATCTCTGCAATGCGCAGAGAGTGCAAAAGAAGACTTGCACCCCTATAGCACCTTTTATGGTCTGAAGATGACCAAAGAACATTTACAGGCAGTGAAGCACTTCTGAAATGTGGTCACTGTTGTAATGTGGGAAATGTGGCAACCAATTTATAAAGAAGATCCCACATCAGGAATGTACTAGTGCCCAGGGTTGTGTTTTAGTGATGGTGGTCAAGGGTTGAGTATTGGGTCACAACACTGGGAAGACCTCGCCTAATTTTCAGAAGAATACTGTAGGATCTTTTACATCCAGTTATGAGAACAGATCTGAAAGATGGCGCCTCTAAAATGCAGCTCACCCAGTGTAGGTGCTAATGTGAAACTGCTTACAGGTGTCTTCAAGATATTGACAATTCTGAGATGTAATGCCCAAAATTGTGCAAAATTCGCCAATGATCTGTAAAGGTGTATCATGACTTCCTTATTCATTTGTTTAGCACTCGTGTTTACAAAGCTGCATCTCCGATACATTTTCTTCAACTTTCTTATTTCCTGTCACTTTTAAAGATTTGCGAGTATTTTCCCCAGGTCTCTTTTGGCTTACACCCTATCAAAATGGAGCCATTTAGATTTTACTACGTTTCCATGTTTCCAAACTCCATTACGTCACACTCAATGTATTAACTATGTATGCCATGTATCTGCCCATTTCACCATTCTGCACATCTTTCAGAAATCTCTTGTCCTGCTCTCTGTTTACTACATTGCAAACTTTTATACCATTCACAGACTAACACTGCACATTCTACATGCAAGTCCAGGCCATTTGTATTTAATATTCTAACAGCAATTACGAAAGGTAGCCAAAGTCAAATCTCAAACTTCCTTTGATCAGCGACCAGTGGTTCACAATCTCTGGAGTAGCAGGTAAGGGACATTCTGATTGGAACAGAGAAATGGGGTCATACAGATGGATCCTCTTTGTTCAAATGGAGAGAGGAATAAGCAGAATTTACAGGTTAGTTAGTTTAAGGTCAGTGACAAAATTCTTAAAGAAAAAAATCTGGAAAAATATTGGTTAATAAATAAGATGTATTTAACATTGTTGAAGGTGGTGTTGATTGAGGTTTTAACAGAAGTAGCCGAGTGGTTGGTGATTAGCAGAGAAGTTGAGATTTAAATGTATGGATTTCAAAATGCAAAGAGACTGATACCGGGAAGCAGTTTTGGAGCAGGGCTTGAGGTATGGTTGTGTCTGCAAAACCAGCTCAAGACTAATTGATAGAGGCTGAGTTTTAGGCAGGAACCCCACCAGAAAAACTCACGGCCGAGATGCAGTTTAACACTTTTTCTACCTCGCCTACCTCCATTAAAGCCTGTGTCTTACACCAAATTTTTGGTCATTGGAGCTCATCGTTCCTTTTGTGGCTCTGACTCTCTTAACTTTGTTTCATGATGCTCTTGGGAAGCACCTTAGGACATTTCAACACGTAAAGGTGTTATGTAAATATAAGTTGCAGTTGTCAAGTTTGTGGGGGTTTTCAAAACATGGCTCTGTGATCAGTGTCAGAGATGGGCCATTGGGTCAAATGATTCTGGAGATGGGTTTTATAACAATGAATTTCTCCTCCAGGTTGCAAAAGCACCTTGACATGGAAAGAGCAACAGCTGAGACTGGGGCCTATTTTTTCCCAACCAACCTGTTTAGCAATGTTATTGTACCTCTCTGGAGCAAGTGGGACTTGAACTCAGGCCTTCTTAACTCAGGGTAGGGTCACTACCACTGCACCACAAGAGGGCCCCAGCTAAGACTGGGATGTGCCCAGCTACTAATTAAAATTATAATCATAGTCCAATTGGAAGATCGGAGCCATCTTAAAAGAATTTGACAATGTAATCAATGCATAACAGCAATAAAGATAAAATATTGTGGATGCTGGAAAACTGAAACAAACACAGAGAAAGCTGGAGAAACTCAGCAGGTCTGGCAGCACCTGTGGATAGAGAAACTGAGTTTATGTTTCAAGTCCAGTATGACTTCTCCAGAATTGACACTTAAGAATAAATTGCTTGCCAGCTGTCATTAAACAAGGAACTGGCTGCATTTGGTTCATGTTCCAGATTTTTAGCCTTTTAATTTCTTCACTGCTCTGTAAAGAGTACAAAAGCCGTGCCTTTATAGCCTGAGACCTGGTTGGTTCTAAGCTGAAGAATTATGTTCAGTTCTAAACTCTGCACGTGAAGGAGGATGTTAGCACCTTGGAGATGCTGCAGAGGAGAATAATCCAAGTAGAGCCAGGGATGAGGGACACCAACGAATGTGGAGAGTCTGGCATTGTTTTCCTTAGAGCAGGAAAGGTCAGAGGGGTTGGGCCAATTTGGCTTAATAACTTCCTGGTGTCCTGTTACAGGCTAGTTATTAAAATGCTCTCTGCATGGTCCCCATCGAACACTTAGGAAATAATAATGGGGAATCAGAAGATAACAGAGAAGTGGAATAAACACTTTGCATCAGTCTTCACAGTTGGAGACTACTACTAGCATTCCAAATTTACTAAATATTCAAGGGGCAAAAGGATGAGAGTAAATTAATATAATAATTATCACTAGAGACAATATCCTAGGGAAACTAAAGGGTTGAAGACTGCTAAGTCCCCTGGACCTGAAAGGATGTAACTCAGGATATTAAAAGAAGTAGCCTGACCCTGTCCTGAGCAAGGACCATTCACTGTTGTAGTTTGAAACTTGCCATTTGACAGATGGGCTTGTCACAGAGAGCTTTTGATAACTTCCCATGTTTCCCATTCTTTGATGCAAAAGACATCTGCTGGTAGATATTAAAATGCAAAAATGGCAGACAGGGTAATCAAGGGTGAGAGGCAAGTCGACTACATACAAAGAAAAGTTAGGGTGATTAAAAAACGCAAGCCTAAACACTTTGGATGTTAATGCACAAAGCACTCAGAAGAATGTAGATAAACTGACAACGCAAATCGACCTGTCATTCGAGATTGCCCCATAAGGGGAAAACAGCCTCTCCATGTTTACTTTCTCAATCCCCTTTAGCATCTTTCTCACCTCAATTCCTCTTATTCTTCTAAACTCCAGGGAATATTGGCTTAAACTGCTCAATCTCGCTTCATATGACAACCCCCTCATCTCTGGAATCAGTCTGTGAACTGATGTCCTGTGAACTGCCTCCAATGCAACTGTATCCCTCCTCAAGTAAGGAGGTTGTATGCAATACTCCAGGTATCTATGTAGAGGTGCAATTCTTTTTCACCACTTGTGACAGGATCTGGTTTCAGAGATTCAATGTGAGGCACTATGTGCAGCTATAGTCTGTCAACTTTGTAAAATTTCTGTTCAAGACCTGGACCAGGGTGCAGAAGGATGGAGCTTAGGTGGCATAATTAGTGTGTCCGTGTAGATGAACTTGTGAGACATAACTGTTGGCAGGTTGTTTGTGCATATATTAAACAGCCTTGCCTTACTAGGCTTGTGGTGCAACAGTTGGACAACTATGTGTGGGCCAGAAGGTTGCAACTTAAAATGATGAGACTCACAGAGATTTACTACCTCTCAAGATTAGTGTAGTTTGGGGTGTGGTACACACACACACACACTGTACCTCACTGTATACCCACCATGTACAAGTCAGGAGTGTGATGGAAAACTCTGGGTGGCTCCAACAACACTCAAGAAGCTCAACACTACCCATTGGCACCACATCCGCCACCTTCAGCATTCACTTCCTCCACTATTGATTCACAGTGGCGGCAGTGTGTACCATCTACATGGTGCACTGGAGTAACTGCCCAAACTTCCTGCAACAGCACCTTCAAGTTGCTGACCTCTAATACTGGACAATGACAGCAGATATAGTGGAGCATCCCATCACTTGCAAATCCCCTCCAAGTCACTCTCGATGCTGAATTGGTAATATACCACCATTCCTTTATTGTCATTGGGCCAAAATCTTGGAACTCTCTCCCTAACAGCATTGTGGGTGTCCCTATACCCCAAGTGGTTCAAAAAGGCAACTCCCCACCACCTTCTCCAGACAATTAAGGACAGGCAAAAAAGTACTGGCCAGGTCAGCAAAACCCACACAAATCCCATGAACAAATAGTAGAAATCCAGGCATATAAATCACTAAAGCCTCACTTGAGAATGCAGTTAAACAGTATTTATTAATAGGACATGAGAATATATTTCATGATAGGTGTATTAGAGGTAAAACAGATGAGTTAAGGGTGTGAATTGACACATGGAACTGCAATGTTGTTGCCATGGCAGAAATGTGGTTAAAGGAGGGAAAAGACTGGCAACTTAACATTCTGAGGTATAAGATCTTCAGGCAGGTCAGTGAAGGGTGCATCAGTGGAAGTGGTGTCACATTATTAGTTAGGGAGTCAATTACTGGAATAAGGAGGGATGATATGTTGGAAGGGTCATCAAAAGAGGCTTTGTGGGTAGAATTTAGGAATGAAAAGGGGCTGTCATACTGTTAGGAGCATATTTTAGACCCCCTACCAGTCAGTGGGCAATGGAGTTTGAGATATGTAGACATGATGTGGAGGTGCCAGTATTGGACTGGGGTGGACAGGGTCAGAAATCACACAATGCCAGGTTATCATCCAACAGGTTTATTTGAAATCATAAGCTTTGAGAGCACTGCTCCTTCGGCAGGTGAAATGGAGGGAAACACAGGTATGGAATATAAATTTCCGCCAATAAATTCTGTGCCTGTGCACTTCCATCCACTTCACCTGATGAAGGAGCAGCGCTCCGAAAGCTCGTGATTTCAAATAAACCTGTTGGACTATAACCTGGTGTAGTGTGACTTCAGATATGTAGACAATTGACTGAGGCTGCAGCAATTCAAGAAACCAGGTCACTACCACCTTCTCAAGGGTAACTAGGGATGGGCAATAAATGCTGGGCCCAGCCAGCAACACCCCTGTCCCACAGATGATTTTAAAAAAAGGTGTGCAGAAATAATAATACGGTGATTAGGAGATTTCAAATTCCTCAACATTAATTGGGATAATCATGGTAAAGGGTTGAGAGGGCAGGTTTCTTGAAATGCATTCAGGAGAGCTCTTTGTATCAACATAGAGATGATCCAACAAGGAAAGATGCAGTGCTAGATGAAATTCTGGGGAACAACACCAGACAGGTGTTTGAGGTGACAGTAGGAGAATATTTTACTTAAAGTGGCCACAACACCATATATTTTAAGTTTATATGGAAAAGGAAAAAGACGATCTGCAAAAAAGGGTTTTGAATTGGCAGAAGACAAATTTTTTTAATGTAAAGCAGGATCTAGCCGAATTAGATTAGAAACAGCAACATGAGGGTAAATCTTGAGCAGAACAGTAGGGGCCACGTTCAAAATGGAAATGTGGTGAGTACAGGCCAAATATGTTCCATTTAGAATGGAACAAGCCCAGAGAAACCTGGATATCTAGGAATATTCAGGAGTAGATAAAAAGGAAAAAAGGAGATTTTAACTATTACAAAGGGAACAATTTTTTAAAAATTCATTCATGGGATGTGAGTGTTGCTGACCAAGCAGCATTTATTGCCCTTCCTTAATTGCCCAGAGGGCAGTTCAGAGTCAACCACATTGCTATGGGTCTGGAGTCACATGTAAGCCAGACCAGGTAAGGATGGCTGTTTCCTTCCCTAAAGGACATTAGTGAAACAGATGGATTTTTATGATAATCAACAATGGCTTCATGGTCATCAGTAGACTCTTAATTCTAGATATTTTATTGAATTCAAATTCCACCATCAACCGTGGCAGGATTCAAACCCAGTTCCCCAGAACATTATCTGGATTAACAGTCTAACAATAATACCACTAGGCCATTGCCTCCCCACAAATCAACAGAGGCCCTAGTGGAGGATATAAAATGTGGGGAGAACTTAAGAGAGAGCAAAGTAGAGACATGAGAAAACATGATGGGTAAAGTTAGGGCAAACCCCAAGTTATTATACAAGTATATCAAAGGAAATGGAGTACTGTGACCAGTGGTGTTCCACAAGGATCTGTGTTGGGACCACTGTTGTTTGTGATATACATAAATGATCTGGAGGAAGGTATAGATGGTCTGATTAGGAAGTTTGCAGATGACACTAAGATTGGTGGAGTAGCAGATAGTGAAGGGGACTGTCAGAGAATGTAGCAGAATATAGATAGATTGGAGAGTTGGGCGGAGAAATGGCAGATGGAGTTCAATCCAGGCAAATGTGAAGTGATGCATTTTGGAAGATCCAATTCAAGAGTGAACTATACGGTAAATGGAAAAGCCCTGGGGAAAATTGATGCACAGAGAGATCTGAGTGTTCAGGGCCATTGTACCCTGAAGGTGGCAACGCAGGTGGGTAGATTGGTCAAGAAGGCATACGGCATGCTTTCATTCATCGGACGGGGTATTGAGTACAAGAGTTGGCAGGTCATGTTACAATTGTATAGGACTTTGGTTCGACCGCATTTGGAATACTGCGTACAGTTCTGGTCGCCACCTTATCAAAAGGCTGTGGATGCTTTGGAGAGGGTGCAGAGGAGGTTCACCAGGATGTTGCCTGGTATGGAGGGCGCTAGCTATGAAGAGAGGTTGAGTAGATTAGGATTATTTACATTAGAAAGACAGAGGTTGAGGGGGGGACCTGATTGAGGTCTACAAAATCATGAGAAGTATAGACAGGGCGGATAGCAAGAAGCTTTTTCCCAGAGAGGGGTCTCAATTATTAGAGAGACTATGCCATGTCCTTCGCAGCCTTCAACATGATTTCAATGACGACAAACATCTCACCAAGGTCATCCCTACGCCTCCATGTCTTGCCTTTCAAACAATCGCCAAACCTTAAACAGATTATTGTTCACAGCAAACCACCGAGCTTCAGGACCACAATGATCACTAAGGGAGATATGCGTGGAAAGTTCTTTACGCAGAGGGTGGTGGGTGCCTGGAACGCTTTGCCAGCGGAGGTGGTAGAGGCAGGCACGATAGCGTCATTTAAGATGTATCTGGACAGATACATGAATGGGCAGGGAGCAGAGGGATACAGATCCTTGGAAAATAGGTGACAGGTTTAGATAGAGGATCTGGATTGGTGCCGGCTTGTAGGGCCGAAGGGCCTGTTCCTGTGCTGTAATTTTCTTTGTTCTTTGAAAGATGATAATGTGGGTGTCCTTTGGGTGCTCCGGTTTTCTTCCACAGTCTAAAGATGTGCAGGTTACATGGATTGGCCATGCTAAATTGTCCATAGTGTCCAGAGATGTGCAAGCTAGGTGGGTTAGCCATGGTGAATGCAGGGTTATGAGGATAGGGTCTGGAGCTAGGTCAGGGTGTGATGCTCTTTGGAGGGTCGGTGTGGACCTGTTGGGCTAAATGGCCTCTTTCCACACTGTAAGGATTCTGTGTCAACCAAGGAAAGAGTAGGGTCCATTAGGGACTAAGGGGCAATCTGGACATGGAGCTTGACAATATTGGCAGAGTATTAAACAAGTACAAAGAACAAAGAAAATTTCAGTACAGGAGCAGGCTCTTTGGCCCTCCAAGCCTGCACCGACATGCTGCCTGTCACAACTAAAACTCCCTACCCTTCGGGGTACGTATCCCTCTATTCCCATTCTACTCATATATTTGTCAAGACGCCCTTTAAAATTCACTGGAGTATCTGCTTCCACTACTTCCCCCAGCAGCGAGTTCCAGGCACCCACCACCCTTAAACCCATGGCCTCTGGTAACTGACTCTTCCACCCTGGGAAAAAACTTCTGACTGTCCAGTCTGTCCATGCCCTTCATAATCTTGTAGACTTCAATCAGGGTCCCCCTCAACCTCCGTCGTTCCAGTGAGAGCAACTGAAGTTTCTCCAACCTCTCCTCATAGCTAATGCCCTCCATACCAGTCAACATCCTAGTAAATCTTTTCTGTACCCTCTCCAAAGCCACCACATCCTTCTGGCAGTGTGGTGACCAGAATTGAACACAATATTCCAAATGTGGCCTGACTAAGGTTCTATAAAGCTGCAACATTACCTGCCAATTTTTAAACTCAATGCCCCGGCTGATGAAGGAAAGCATGCCATATGCCTTGATGACCACCTTTTCCACGTGTTTTGCCACTTTCAGTGACCTGTGTACCTGTACACCCAGTTCCCTCTGCCTATCAGTACTCTTAAGGGTTCTGCCATTTACTGTATATTTTCCACTTGGATTAGACCTTCCAAAATGCATTAACTCACATTTTTCTGGATTAAACTCCATCTGCCATCTCTCTGCCCAAGTCACCAACCGATCTATATCCTGCTGTATCCTTTGACGGTCCTCATCGCTATCCGCAATTCCACCAACCTTTGTGTCATCAGTAAACTTACTAATCAGACCAGTTACATTCTCCTCCAAAACATTTATGTATATTACAAACAGCAAAGGTCCCAACACTGATCCCTGAGGAACGCCACTGGTCACAGTCCTCCATTCAGAAATGCACCTTTCCACTGCTACCCTCTGTTTCTATGACCGAGCCAGTTTTTTATCCACCTTGCAAGCTCACCTCTGACCCCCTGCGACTTTACCTTCTGTATCAGCCTGCCATGAGGGGCCTTGTCAAAGGCCTTACTGAAGTTCATGTAGACAACATCCACTGCCCTACCCTCATCGATCATCTTCGTCACTTCCTCAAAAAACTTAACCAAGTTAGTGAGACACGACCTCCCCTTCACAAAACCATGTTCCTCTCTCTAGTATGCTCATTGATTTCCAAGTGGGAGTAAATCCTGTCTCGAAGAATCCTCTCCAATAATTTCCCTACCACTGACGTAAGGCTCACCAGCCTTTCACATCTGTAAAGATTGCAAGAACTGCAGATGCTGGAGTCAGAGTCAATGCAGCATGGAGCTGGAGGAACACAGTCTTGATGAAGAGTCTAAACCTGAAACGTCGTCTTTCCTGCTCCTCTGCTGCTGCCTCACTTGCTGTGTTCCTCCAGCTCCACACGTGCTGACTATTACACATCTGTCTTTGGAGGAGGATATAGGAATAGCAACTGTGAGGTTCTTGAGCAGATTGACATGTGGAGCAAGGAGGTATTGCAGTTTTGCTGGGTTTAAAAATCAACAAATCCCTGGTCCGGATGAATTGCATCCCAGTCTGTGATTGGAAATGAAGGAGGAATTTGCAGGGGATGTGACCTAAATTTTTAATTCCTCTCCTGTCACAGGGAGATACCAGAGTATTGGAGGTCAGTTAATGTATTTCCACTTTTCGAGGAGGGTGCTAGGTATAAATCAAGGAATTACAGACCAATGAGTCTCACATTAGTGATGGGAAACTACTGGATAATATTCTGGAGAAAATCAATCTCCACTTGGAAAGACAAGGTTTGATCAGCGATAGTCAGATGCATGAAAGTGGAGTCATGGTAGATAGGGCCGTAAAAAAGGCTTTTGGCACACTGGCCTTCATCAGTCAGGGCGTTGAGTACAGAAATTGGGAAGTTATATTGCAGTTGTACAAGACGTTGGTGAGGCTGCGGAAGGATGTTATTAAACTGGAAACAGTGCAAAAAAAATTTACAAGGATGTTGCCAGGACCCAAGGGACTAAATTATAGGGCGATGTTGGACAAGCTAGGACTGTTTTCTTCAGAGTGTAGGAGACTGAGGGGGGAATCTTATAGAAGTGTATAAGATTATGAGAGGCATGGATAGGGTGAATGCGCTCAGTCTTTTTCCCAGGGTTGGGGAATTGAGGACTAGAGAGCATCAGTTTAAGGTAAGAGGGGAAAGAATACATGGGAACCTGCGGGGCAACTTTTTACACAGGTTGGTACACATATGGAATGAGGTGTCAGCGGAAGTGGTTGAGGCGGGCACATTAACAACATTTAAATGGCATTTGGACAAATACATGGAAACGAAAGGTTTAGAAGGATACGGGCCAAGTGCAATGGGATGGGGTTAGGGTGGATGGACATTTTGGTTGGCATGGACCAGTTTGGGCCGAAAGGCCTGTCTCTGTGCTGTAGGACTCTATGACTCTGTGACACCTTCTGAGGTATTGGAAGTGGTCAGTGTTCTTTAAGGCCTCCCCATGGCCCTTGATGATTGGGCATTTGCTCCACAATGCCAGACCGGGTTGATAAAGGACCTTTTTCTTGCAGGGTGTTTCAGGGTGAGACCTGTGCTCTCAATATGCCTCTGTAAGGTTGCTGATGATGGTCTGGAGTACATCCTCTGAGGTTGCACATACACAAGCATTGTCAGGTTACTGCAGCTTGATGACACTGGTGCCTTTGATTTTGGCTTGTAAGTGGCAGAGGTTGAATAATTTCCCACAGGTTCTGTAGCTTAATTCCACTCCAGCGGGGAGCTTGTTGGCAGTGAGGTGAAGCATTGAAGCGAGGTAGATCAAGAACAGTGTTGGGTCTATGACACAGCCCTGCTTGATACTGGTCTGAATGGGGAATGGGTCAGTGGTGGAGCCATCTGTCATTACCATGATTTCCATATCATGATGGAGCAGGCGAAGGATGTGACAAACTTCATGGTGCAATCAGCATGGAGAAGGATGCTCCGTAATGCTTCCTGATTGATGGTGTCAAAGGCCTTTGTAAGGTCAAAGAAGACCATGTACTGGGGTAGGTTCTTTTTTCTTCATTCCTCCCGCAGCTGTCAAGCAGTAATTCTGGGAGGAGTTCCTCAGTCACAGGGAGGAGAAGATTGAGGAGGACCTTGGCGATGACTTTTCCAACGGTCGACTGCAGGGAAATTCCCCTGTAATTATCACAGTCGGACTTGCTCCCTCTTTTGAAAATACAACAGTGGCAACTCAGAGCTCTCCCTGGATGCTCTCCTCTTTCCAGATAAGGCAGACAGGGGCATGTAGCTGCAGCAGGAGCTCTCTGCTTCCACACTTCAGTGCCTCAGTAAGGATACCACCTGCTCCAGGAGCCTTGTTCTTAAGCTGGTGGACAGCCTTCCCTGCTTTATGGAAGACTGGGGTGTTGCTGAGCTCATGGCGTATAGCCTGCTGTGGGATGTGTTCAAGGATGTTTGGATTAACAACACAGCCCTGGTTGAGGAACTCTTGGTAGTGGTACCCCCAGTGATTTTTGATGGCTTCTTTATCTTTGATAAGAGTCACTCCATCCTTCACCAGCAGTGGTGTGGGGCCTTGGGAGGTGGTCCATATGTGATCTTGACAGCACAGAAGAAACCACGCATGTCATGGTTGTCAGCCATTCGTTGGGTCTCCAGTGCTTTCTCCAGCCACCAGCTGTACTTTATGACATGGGTTTGTTTTTGTTCCTCTGCCTTCAGTTGCCTGTGGACCTATTTTTTTATTCATGAATGGGATGAGGGCATCTCTGACCAGGCAGCATTTATTGCCCATCCCTAATTGCCCAGAGGGCAGTTCAAAGTCAACCATATTGCTGTGGGTCTTCAGTTGTTCAGTGGCGGGAGTCCGGGACAGAGCGCGACGGAAGCCTGGGAAGGTAAGCTTTAGTTATAAAAGTCTTACCTCGTGTGACTGTGGCCTTTAGTTGTTCAGCGGAGGAGGAGTCCCAGAGCAGGCGTGAGCGGTCGGCTGGGTAACGGTTATCTTTCACTCAATAAATTTGGGAAGTAACTAATGCTCGAGGCACTACACGTGTAGTGTCTCCCACCCTTCCACCTCCTCTAACCTAATAATAGACTAAGTGGGGTGAGCAGGTAAGCTATTTGCATTTTTTTCTCCCATCTCTTTGTTATCTTTCAGGGAGGTCACCTAGACACCAAATCCTCTGGGAGCTGTTCGGAAGGCAAAGCCGGAGTCTGTTTGAGTATGTAACAGAGTAAACTTACTGGTGCAGAGAACACTTAAAGAGAAAACACTGCGAAACTAAAAAAAACTAGTTAATTTTAAATAATTAACTAAGTAGAAATGGCAGTCCAGGTGATGTGTTGTAGCTGTATGATGTGGGAGCTAGCTGATCCCATTGAGAACGGCAGTGACCACATCTGCAGCAAGTGTTGGCTGCTTGAGGAGCTCCGGCTCAAAATTGATGAGCTGGAATCCGAACTCCAAACACTGCGGCACATCCGGGAGGGGGAGAAATACCTGGATACTGTGTTCCAGGAGGCAGTCACACCTGGTAGATTAACTAATGTTAATTCGATCGGTGGGCAGGGACAGCAGTGTGTGACTGTGAGTGAGGCAGGTAGAGGGACCCTGCAGACAGGAACACAGGAGCCGCAGCCCTTGACATTGTCCGACAGGTATGAGGCTCTTGCTCCCTGCGTGGATGAGGAACAGGGCTGCAGGAAGGATGAGTCAACTGACCATGGCACCATGGTCCAGGAGGCCATTCAAGAGAGGGAAGCAAAAAGACAGATTGTAGTTGTAGGGGATTCATCATCAGGGGGATAGACAGTATCCTTTGCAAGCAGGATAGAGAATCCCGCATGGTGTGTTGCCTGCCTGGTGCCAGGGTGCGAGACATCTCTGACCAGCTTGAGAGGATACTAGAGAGGGAGGGGGAGGATCCAGTTGTTGTGGTCCATGTAGGTACCAACAACATAGGCAGGACTAGGAAAAAAGACCTGTTTCGGGATTATGAAAATCTAGGAACAAAATTAAAAAACAGGTCTTCAAGGGTCATAATCTATGGATTGCTGCCCGAGCCACGTGCAAATTGGCACAGGGAGACGAGGATCAGGGAAGTAAACACGTGGCTAAAAGAGTGGTGTGGGAAAAGGGTTTCCTTTTCATGGGGCACTGGCATCAGTTCGGGGACAGGAGGGATCTATACCGCTGGGATGGACTCCAGCTGAACAGGGCCAGGTCCAGTGTTCTGGCGAAAAGTGTAAATAGGGTAGTCAATAGGACTTTAAACTAGTAAGTAGGGGGGAAGGGAGGAGTAAGCGTAGGGAGAAAATAACAATTAATGTAAGGCAAAGCAGAAAGTTAGCAGGTGATGAGGAAGCTTCAACTCCATTGAAAATTAGGAAAGAAGTTAAAGGGAAGGAGAACTCAAGAGGTTAGTAATGGAGGTGACAGGACCCAAAAAGAAGGTGCAAAAACTGGCATAAGGGCACTTTATCTGAATGCTCGGAGCATTCGAAACAAGGTGGATGAGTTGACAGCGCAAATCATGGCAAATGGGTATGATTTAGTGGCCATTACAGATCATGGTTGCAGGATGGTCATGACTGGGAGTTAAATATCCAGGGGTATCAAACTGTTTGGAAGGACAGACAGGAAGGTAAGGAAGGTGGTGTCGCTCTGATTTTTAAGGATGATATCAGGGCGGTAGTGAGAGATGATATAGGTTCTACTGAACAAAAGGTTGAATCCATTTGGGTGGAAATTCGGAATAGCAGGGAGAAGAAGTCACTGATAGGTGTGGTCTATAGGCCACCAAATAATGACATTGTGGTGGGGCGGGCAATAAACATAGAAATACTAATGCATGTAAAAACGGTACAGCAATTATCATGGGGGATTTTAATCTACATATCGATTGGTCAAACCAGGTCGGTCGTGGCAGCCTTGAGGAGGGGTTCATAGAATGCATCTGCATTAATTTCCTTGAACAATATGTAGTGGAACCTACGAGGGAGCAAGCTATCCTAGATCTAGTCCTGTGTAATGAGACATCTCACAGTTAGGGATCCTCTCGGAAGGAGCGATCACAGTATGGTCGAATTTAAAATACAGATGGAGCGTGAAAAGGTTAAATCCAGTACCAATGTCCTGTGCTTAAACAAAGGAGACTATGATGGGATAAGGGAGGAGTTAGGTAAGGTAAAATGGGAGCAAAAACTTTATGGTGGGTCAATTGAGGAACAGTGGAGGACTTTCAAAACGATTTTTCACAGTGCTCAGCAGAAGTATATTCCAGTGATAAGGAAGAACTGTAGGAAAAGAAATAGTCAACCATGGATGTCTAAGGAAATAAAGAAAAGTATCAGATTTAAAAAAAATACAAAAAAACAAAGATTAGTGGGAAACTAGTAGACTGGGAAATCTTTAAAGGCCCAACAGAAAGCCACAAAAAAAGTTAGAAAGAAAAGTAAGATAGATTATGAGAGTAAGCTAGCTCAGAATATAAAAACAGGCAGCAAAAGTTTCTATAAATATGTAAATCGTAAAAGAGTGGCGAAGGTAAACATTGGTCCTTTAGACGATGAGAAGGCCAATTTAATAACTGGGAATGGGGAAATAGCCGAGGCATTAAACAATTATTTTGTGTCGGTCTTCGCAGTGGAAGACACAAATAACATGCCAAAAACTGATGGCAAGAAGGTTATAGCAGGTGAGGATCTAGAAACTATCATTATCACTAAGGAGGCAGTGCTGGGTAAGCTAATGGGGCTAAAGGTAGACAAGTCTCCTGGCCCTGATGAAATGCATCCCAGGGTACTAAAAGAGGTGTTGGGGGCAATAGCAAATGCACTAGTAATTATTTACCAAAATTCACTGGACTCTGAGGTGGTTCCTGCAGATTGGAAAACAGACAATGTGACGCCACTGTTTAAAAAAGGAAGTAGACAAAAAGCAGGTAACGATAGGCCAGTTAGCTTAACTTCGTTTGTGGGGAAAATGCTTGAATCTATCATTAAGGAAGAAATAGCAAGACATCTGGATATAAATTGTCCCATTGGGAACACCCAGCATGGGTTCATGAAGGGTAGGTCATGTTCAACTAATTTGGTGGAATTCTTTGAGGACATTACTTGCATGGTGGACAATGGGGAACCTGTGGAGGTAGTGTATCTGGATTTCTAGAAGGCATTTGACAAGGTGCCACACCAAAGGCTGCTACATAAGATAAAGTTGCATGGTATTACAGGTAATGTATTGGCATGGATAGAGGATTGGTTGACTAGTAGAAAGCAAAGAGTAGGGGTAAATGTGTGTTTTTCTGGTTGGCAGTCAGTGGCTAGTGGTGTGCCTCAGGGATTAGTGTTGGGACCTCAATTGTTTACAATTTACATAGATGATTTGGAGTTGGGGACTAAGTGTGGTGTGTCAAAATTTGCAGATGACACTAAGGTGAGTGGTAGAGCAAAGTGTGCAGAAGACACTGAAAGTCTGCAGAGGGGTATAGATAGTCTAAGTGAGTGGGCAAAGGTCTGGCAGATGGAGTACAATGTTGATAAGTGTGAGGTCATCCATTTTGGTAGGAATAACAGCAAAATGGACTATGTTTTAAATGGTAAAAAATTGCAGCACGCTGCTGTGCAGAGGGACTCGAGTGTCCTTCTGCATGAATCGCTAAAAGTAGGATTGCAGGTGCAGCAGGTAATTAAAAAGACAAATGGAATTTTGTCTGCCATTGCTAGAGGGATGGAGTTTAAAAACAGGGAGGCTGTGCTGCAGCTGTATAGGGTCCTGGTGAGGCCACACCTGGAGTACTGTGTGCAGTTTTGGTCTCCTTACTTGAGAAGGGATATACTAGCACTGGAGGGGATGCAGAGGAGATTCACTCGGTTGATTCCAGAGTTGAGAGGGTTGGATTATGGGGAGAGACTGAGTAGACTGGGATTATACTCATTGGAATTCAGAAGAATGAGGGGAGATCTTATAGAAACATATAAGATTATGAAGAGAAAAGATAAGGTGGAGGCAGGGAGGTTGTTTCCGCTAGCAGGTGAAACTAGGACTAGGGGGCATCGCCCCAAAATAAAGGGAAGCAGATGTAGGACTGAGGCCAGGAGGAACTTCTTCACCCAAAGGGTTGTGAATCTGTGGAATCCCCTGCCCAGTGAAGCGGTTGAAGCTACCTCGCTGAATGTGTTTAAGACAAGGCTAGATAAATTTTTGAACAGTAAAGGAATTAAGGGTTATGGTGTGGGCAGGTAAGTGGAGCTGAGTCTCAAAAAGATCAGCCATGATCTTATTAAATGGCGGGGCAGGCTCGAGGGGCCGGATGGCCTACTCCTGCTCCTAGTTCTTATATTCTTATGTCTGGAATCACATGTAGGCCAGACCAGGTAAGGATGGCAGTTTCCTTGCCTAAGGGACATTAGTGAATCAGATGGGTTTTTCTGACAATTGACAATGCATTCACTGGATTCACGTCATTAGATTCTAAATTCCAGATATTTTTAATTCAATAATGAATGCCGTTTCTGAGTGCAGTTTTTGTTTTACACAGAAATTTCATGCACTTCTGGCTTAATAGCACCTGGATCTCCTGATCATTTTCATCAAACAAGTCTTGGCATTTCCTGGTTGAGTGTCTGACCAAGTTTTTGTAGGGATTGATGATGGCAGACCAGAGGCTGTTCGGGTCCTGTGCTCGGTGTCACTAAGGGTTGCTAAATTTGTGGAGAGAGGTTGGTTGAATGAGGCTATTTTTTCTGGGTTTTAAAGTGCCTCAATGTTGAACTTTTTCGGCACTGTTTCTGATGCCTCCTCTGCGGTGGGGCTATGTTTATGTTGAATCTGGCTCGAATCAGGTAATGGTCTGTCCAGTAGCCATTGGCTCCTGTCATGGAGCATGATTTTAATGTCTCTCTGATTACTTGCTCTGACAATGACGTAGTAAAAGAGATGCCAGTGTTTGAAGAGTGGGTGCTGCCATGTTGTCTTGTATTTGCCCTTTTGGTAGAACAGTGTGTTGGTGATGAGGAGGTTATATTCATGGGATTTGGTCAGGAGAAGGGTACTGTTGGAGCTTTGCTTCCCTACTCTCTCTTTCCTGATTATATCGCTCCAAAGGGATTCGTGTAGATAGGCTAGTGCAAACTTGATGGGTAAAGGGCCTCTTCTGGGCTGTATGATTCTACACGCACACGAGCAAGGGAAGCTGAACTTGTACTCAACATTGTACAAGAACAGGAAATTGTAGGTTTACTCAAGGACCTTTGTCCTTGGAATTCATGCACAAAGCCAGAGGAAGTGAGTACTTAATGAGTACTTTGCATTGGTATTCACCAAGGAGAAGGTAAGATCAGGGAGGAGTATGTTGATATTCTAGGGCATGTCAGTATTAAGAAGAAAGATGTGTGGGATGTCTTGAAAACTTTTTGCATTCACGGGATGAGGGCATCGCTGGCTAGGGCAGCATTTATTGCCCATCCCTAATTCCCCAGAGGGCAGTTCGAAGTCAACCACATTGCTGTGAATCTGGAGTCACACGTAGGCCAGAACAGATAAGGATGGCAGTTTTCCTTCCCAATGAACATTAGTGACCCAGATGATTTTTTCCTGGCAATTAACAGTGGATTCATGTTTATCATTAGACCCTTAATTCCAGATTTTTATTGAATTCCAATTCCACCAACTGCTGTGGTAGGATGCAAACCCAGCTCCTCAGAACTGGAGCATTAAGGTAGACAAGTCCCCAGAACATGATGGGATCAATCCCAGGATACTGAGGGAGGCAAGGGAGGAGATTGCTGAGGCCTTGACAGGGATTTTTGTATCCTCTTTAGCCACAGGCGATGTACCAGATAACTGGAGAATCATCAAATGTTGTTGTGTTGTTTAAGAACAGCAACAGGGATAAGCCAGGAATTTATAAGCCGATGAGCCTTACTTCATTGGTAGGAAAATTATTGGAGAAGATTCTTAGGGATAGGTTTTAGTTGCATTTGGAAAAGGATGGACTTATTAGGGATAGTCAGCATGGCTTTGGGTAGAGGAGGTCTTACAAATTTGATATGAGTTTTTTGAGAAAGTGATGAGGATGATTGATGAGAATAGGGCAGTAGACATAATCTACATGGACTTTACTAAAACATTTGACAAGCTCCCTCATGATACACTGGTCCAGAGATTAAGCCACATGGGATCCATGATGAATTTGGTAACAAGGACACAAAATTGGCTTGGTTATAGAAACCAGAAGGTAGTTATAGGGGGGTATTTTTCTGACTAGAGGTCTGTGACCGGTGGTGTTCCACAAGGATCAGTACTAGGACCTCTGCTGTTTATAATCTATATAAATGATTTGGATAAAAATGTGGGTGATCTGATTAGTAGTTTGCAGCCAACACAAAAATTGGTGGAGTTGTGGACAATGAGCAAGGTTGTAAAAGGATACAGCAGGATGTAGATCAGTTGGAAAGTTGGGTGAAGAAAAGGCTGATGGAGTTTAAGTTGGACAAGTGTGAGGTGATGCATTTTGGGCATTCAAATGCAAGAGGAAAGTAAGTGTCAGGACCCTTAGGAGCATTGATATATAGAAGAATCTTGGGTTGCAAGTCCATAGCGCCATGAAAGTGGCAGCATAAGTGGTTAAGGTGTATGGCATGCTTGCCTTCACAGTCAGGACATTGAGTATAAATGTTGTCAAGTCATGTTGCAGCTGTATAAAACTTTAGTTAGGCAACTTTGAGAGTAATGTGTGCGGTTCTTATCCACACACTATAGGAAGAATGTGCAGGCTTTGGAGAGGGTGCAGAAGAGGTTTACCAGGATTTAGCCTGAATTGGAGTATATTAGCTGTAAACAGAGGTTGAACAAACTTGGATTGTTTGTGTTATGAAGCGGAGATTGATTCCTCCCCCCGCCATAACTAAAACTGAAGCACCCAGAGAGGTTCGCCTCGCCCTATAATCTGTTAAAAGAGGTGTGATAAGTAGTATAACCTGCCTCTCATCCTCAAGCTGTTATAAACAAGTGGTTAAATGAAACGAAATTTTGCTCTAGAACATAGGACATAGAACAGTACAGCACAGTACAGGCCCTTCGGCCCATGATGTTGTGCCGACCTATTATCCTACTAATATCAAACTACCCTGCATACCCTACATTATACTATCCTCCATGTGCCTGTCCAAGAGTCGCTTAAATGTCCTTAATGTGTCTAACTCTACTACCACCACTGGCAGTGCATTCCACGCACCCACCACTCTCTGTGTAAAGAACCTACCTCTGACATCACCCCTATACATTCCTCTGACCACCTTAAAATTATGCCCCCTCATAATAGTCATTTCTGCCCTGGGAAAAAGTCTCTGGCTGTCCACTCTATCTATGCCTCTCATCACCCTATCAACTTGGGTGGCAACTTTGAGGGATCTATGGATGTGGACCCCAAGATCCCTCTGTTCCTCCACCATAGAATCATGCCACCATAGAATGACTCCTGACAGTCACTGTATAATCAACAAGTAAAAATCTATTCATCCAACTCTAACAGCGAACAATTTAAAAGAACTACTAAAAACTGAACAATTCCCCCCTCAACTACTAACTATTCCCAAATAAAACAAAATGCTAATGGTATGCTGTTCCAATAAATAGAAGTCCCACTTATATGAACCAAAGTAATGAAAACATCACAACTTAGTCCCTCCAAAATACAGGCAGGATACATCTTCTTGAATGTTCAGTGCCTTCTCAGCTGATCTTCAGTTAGGAACCCCTTTCTCTGTCGAATCCTTGTGTCAGGAATATTAGCTAAGAGTGCCGTTATACCTTTAGTCAGATGATGGTTTTCTTGAGAGCTTTGAGAATTCTGTGAGAACCAGTGATTTTCTCTTTAGGACTGCTGGTTGTCAACTCTAACAAATGGCAGTTGCTATCACACCAAGTTTCAAATACCCTCTTCTTTTATACCCTTGATGACCTAAAAATTTCTTACAACAGGATTGGTCCTTGGTTGCCAAAACCATCAGATTTAAATTTAATTAGTTTTTGGTCTCTAAGTGTCTGATTTAAATTAATTGGCTGATATTCCAACTGGTTGCCTTAATAACAAGACTACTGCCTGGGTTGCTAACCATATAACCTTTTTAATAAAAATGTTTCAATTTCAGGAACTCTCTGTGCACCTGCAGATGTTCTTTTTAATCTTCAATCTCCAAGCCTAGAAAAAAAGCATGTCATCTTTTAAAGGGACCACGCATTCTTACCCCCTGTCATTTTACAAACAAATTCTGATATCCTGCTTTTCAATCCACATGTATTCTACCCAACTTTGCAACATTTGTCCTAGAGTGTCGGAGGTTGAGGGGTGACCTGATAGAAGTATATAAAATTATGAGACTCATGGTGGATAGTCGGGAGTCATTGTCCCAGGGTGGAAGTGTCAAATATGAGGGGGCTTCTTTTTAACAGAGGGTGGTAGGTGACTGGAATGTGTTCCTCGGGAGGTGTTTGAAGCAGATATGGTAGCAATATTTAAGAGGCATTCTGACACATGAACAGGTAAATAGAGGATGCAGACCACGTGCAAATGAATAGGATTAGTTTAGAATGGCATCATGGATATGATGGGCCAAAGGGCCTATTCCTGTGCTGAACTGTTCTGTGTTCTATTAATTAGATTTCAGCTTGACTATTGTGTACAGTTCAAAGGGCCACGTTCTCAGAAAGATGCAAAGGAATCGAGGAGATTGGAGAAGAGGTTTATGAGAAGGGTTCTGGATTGAGGAACTTCAGTTATAAAGTCACTTTGGAGAAGTTAGGGCTGTCTTCCTTGGGAAAGTTTCTGAGATTTGATAGTTTTATACATCATTACAGGTGGACAGTGAAGATACAAACAAACTGTTCACACTTGCGAAGGATCAAGCAAGGGCACAGACTTAAAATAAAAGCAAAATTGGAGAGAAAAAGAAACTTTTCACACTGTGTGGAGTTAGGGCCTGGAAAATACTGCCCACGTGTGGTGGAGATGGGTTGAATCAGAGCATTCAAAAGGCAATTATATGGATATTTGAAAAAAGAACAAAGTGCCATTCTCCTTATAACCCTGCACAAAGGTGAACTATTCATCTGGAGAGCTAGTGCTAACATGATGGACTGAGTGGCCTCTTTATTGCAAGCAAAATGGGCTGAATGGCTTCTTTCTGCACTGTTAATAATGTGGTTTACTGGGACATTTTCAGAATCTCAGGAATTTTGGAAGATTACAATTCTCACAATCTCACATTTGTCTGCATTAAACTCTATTTGCCATTTTTCTGCCCATGCCTCCAACTGATCTATATCCTCCTGTATCCTCTGACAATCCTCCTCACTATCCACAGCGCCACCAATCTTTGTATCGTCCACAAACTTACTAATTAGACCAGCTATGCTTTCCTCCAAATCATTTCTGTAGATCACAAACAGCAGAGGTCCCAGCACTGATCCCTGTGGAACACCATTAGTCACAGCCCTCTATTCCAAAAAGCATCCTTCCACCGCTACCCTCTGTTTCCTATCACTAAGCCAGTTCCGTATCCATCTTGCCAGCTCACCCTGATACCATGTGACTTCACCTTTAGTGCCAGTCTGCCATGAGGGACCTTGTCAAAGGCTTTACTGAAGTCCATGTAGACAACATCAATCATTTTTCTCTCATCAACCATCTTTGTCACCTCCTCAAAAAACTCGATCAAGCTAGTGAGGCACAGCTTCCCCTGAACTAAACCATGCTGTCTATCACTAATAAGTACATTTGCTTCTAAGTGCGTATAGATCTTGTCCCTGAGAATCTTTTCCAATAATCTCCCTACCACTGATGTGAGACTCACAGGCCTGTAATTTCCAGGATTATTGCTGTTATCCTTCTCCTTCTTAAACAATGGGACAACGTTGGCTATTCTCCAGTCCTCTGGGACCTCATCTGTGGCCAAACAGGATACAAAGTACAATCGCTAGAGAAACTTTTATTGATCCCATGCACATTTTACTTCCTGATCATGTGCTATTATTGAGTTGCTGTGTCTTCAACAGTGAAAACTGAATCAAAACACTTATTCAAAATGTCTGCTGTTTCACTTTAATTCTTGTCTCATGTTTCAAGGGTCAAATATTTACTTCAGCTGCTCTTCCTTCTGTTTCTTGTAGAACCCTTTCCTGTTTATGTATTTCTTGCTAGTTTATTCTCATTGTTTTCCCCCTTTTATTTCAAGTCATTGCTAGTTCCTAAATATTCCTAATTTTCTGGCCTAACACTTTGTTCTCCTTTTGTTTCAATTTGATATCATCCTTGGTCAGCCAGGAAAGGTTCACCGTTCTTCCAGTGTCTTTTGTTGTCAATCCAGCATACATTTGATGCAATGGACTGTCTCCTTATATGTGTGCCACTGGCTCTGTTTGTATGCTGTGTCCCTTCCTGTCGCACTGGTTCTTTCATCACCTGTACTGTTAACCCTTTACAATTGCCTTGTCCTTTCCCTTGAGCTTTCTAAATCTATTAAAATTATTTAAAGGTCTCTCTGCTGCCCTGGTTATTTGATTTGCCATGACACTGACTTTGCACAGTTCAGTTGAAGCTCCTTGTAATGGTACAGTTCCCTCTTACTCCAGCAGTGGTGTCAGTGCACCATGAACTGAAATCTGAATCATGCATTCAACTTCTGATTATATTTGCCAGTGAATTTTTTTTAAAAGCTGAGATCATAGAATCCCTACAGTGTGGAAACAGGTCCTTCAGCTCAACAAGTCCACACCAACCCTCAGGGCATCCCACCCAGACCCATCCCCCTATAACCCACCAAATCTACACACCCCTGAACATTATGGGCAATTTAGCATGGCCAATCCACCTAGCCTGCACATCTTTGGACTGTTGGAGAAAACCCACGCAGACAGGGGGAGAACATGTAAAGTCCACACAGGCAGTCAACCAAGGGTGGAATCGAACTGCTGTAAGGCAGCAGTGCCAACCACTGAGCCACCAAGCTGCAAGCTGCTGTACTTACCCAGCAGAACCTCTTTCTTAGCCCTATCCATATTACACACATGGCCAACAACTGGATCCTTAACCCTGCCAAAACAACCTTGTTGTGTGGGTCAGTTCTGAGCACTACACTTTTAGAAAGAATGTAAAGACATTTAGTGTTGCCCCTCAGTTGCACTGCTGTTCCAATGCACTGACTTCCAGTTTTGGAGGTTGCTGCTGTGCATGCATCAAAACAAACATTATTGAGGAGTGTGAGACAAAGACAGACAGCATGTGTGATAGAGAGCACACAGAATGCATGAGAGTGTGTGACAGAGTAGGAGAGGTTTAAGAGAGAAAGGAGGGATTAACACAAAAAAATTCACGAGAAGAGTTCAAAGAATAAGGAATTTGAGTCATATAGAAAGATTGGAATTATTCTCCTTAAAGAGAATGCTAGGAGGAAATTTGATAGAGGGCCTATACAGAGTAGGGAGAAACTAGTACTACTGTTGGAAGCACCAAGAACCACAGGGCACAGATTTAAGGCAAGTGGCAAAAGTACTAATGCCAACATGAGAAAACTTGTTTTCACCCAATGAGTGGTTAAGGAACAGGTTCGATCAAGGCACTCAGAAGAAATCTATTATTTGTACAGGGCTACACGAGATGTCAGAAATCACACACCAGGTTATAGTCCAACAGGTTTATTTGAAAACACAAGCTTTCGAAATCTTACTTTTTCTTCAGGTGTTAGTGAGAGAGGTAGTATCAGACACAGAATTTATAAGTAGAAGATCGCAGGGTCACAGCACTGATAAGGATGTACTAAACAAACCTAAGATGCTGTTAAATCTTTAATCAGTTAGGTTTTAATTGATTAAAATATACAGGGAGGAGTTCACGCACATGCACGAGTGGGGGAGAGTGAGCTGTATGCGCAAGAAGAGTGTGTGTGTGTGTGTGTGTGAGAGAGAGGGTGGGAGACAGGGGGAGAGTGTGTGTGTGCACAAGGAGGAGGGTGAAGGATGCTTTCAGTGTCTCTTCTGAGGACATCATTATGGTTTTTAAGCTGTGGCACATAGGAATTTTTTTAAAAAACTATTAAGGGGATGAGGGTGTCACTGGCTAGGCAGCATTTATTGCCCATCCCTAATTGCCCAGAGGACAGATCAGAGTCAACCATATTGCTGTGGACCTGGAGTCACATGCAGTCCAGATTAGGTAATGATGGCAGTTTCCTTCCCTAAAGGACATTAGTGAACCAGATGGGTGTTTCTGACAATGGATTCACGGTTGTTATTAGATTCTTAATTCCAGATATTTTTAATTGAATTCAAATTCCATCATCTACTGTGGTGGGATTCAAACCTGGGTCGCTCAATTAATAGTCCAGCAATAATTACAGGCCATCACCTCCCTCCTCCTCCACAAAAGCAAGAAATTTATGAAGCTTCATGCAACACTGGTTTGAATCACTGATGGGATGGAGTGCTAAACTGAGGAAAGCCCCAGCCTACCAAAAGACTGGCAAGAATATTCCAGCCATGTGGAGACAGCCAAGGAGCTAGGGCTGTTGAGAGCAGCAGGGAAGGCTATGAATATTTATGAATGGTTTTGATGAGTTTATCCTCATTTACCCCAAAGGTCATAGATGCTGCTTTAATTTTCTAGCAATTTCTGTCTTTGTTTCAGATTACCAACACTCGCAATTTTTTTTTTTTTTTTTAAAATTCAGAAAGGGGTGTCTGACTTGCTCATCCTTTAGTCACTTCACTTCATTTCCAAAAGGAGATATCTTTGGACTGAAAAACATTAACACTTTCTCCGCAGATGCTGCCAGACCTGTTGAGTTTCTCCAACATTTTCTACTTTAATCCAAAGGGAATTGGATTAAGGTCTGAAGAGTGGGAAAAGGAGACTAATCAGATGACTCATCCAAAGAGCCAGCATAGGCACAATGGGCAGAACAGCTTGCTCCTGTGCTCTACAATTAAATTCCACAATTTAAGTAGAAGCCTACGAATTTACAACGTTCCAACATTGTTTGGCTTGGACAATACATTGATCAATTATCACATTCCAGTGACTAGGATTGTGCTAAAGGTGATTAGCCACAGATTTAGGGAAGGAAAAGGTATGAGAATATTTGATGAAATCTGAACTTTTTCATAACAGGAACCATTTAGGAAACTGAAAATAATGATTTCCTTAAAATAAGATGACTTTGGGATTTAAAGTATTAGTGGTATTTAAGAGTTAAAAGTTTAAACTAAAGCCAAAACCAAAGATTTAGATTTCTAAATACCACCAGAAAAAAATCTTCAAAATTTCATATTAACAAAATAGCTGCACTTCCAGCAAGATACCTTTAACCGTGAGAACAAAAGTGGAAATTTAGTGTAGGAATTAATTTGGAAGTAATTATTTGTTGCTACTCTTAAAACAGCTATGGGTCTTTTCCTCCAACTCAATCAAAATGTTTTACCTCTCATATCAGTAAAAAGGAGTTCAGTCTCCTGAGATCTCTGTGCCAAAACTTCAAAGTACAACAATTAATAGGCAAAACACAGCCACTATTCAGTCACTGACAGGTCTTGTCAGCAAATAACAGACTAATAAACAATGGTGTCTTTATTTAAAACTTTTATTAACAACTCTGCTGACACATGCACCTCTGGAAAGGATCCACCTCCCCAGCCACTGTTCACTGATCCTTCAACTCCCGCAGACGGCGAATTGCAGATTTCACTGTAACAGCTGAGGTGGTACTGGCAGAGAAGGGAAAAAAAGGAAAAACAGTTTGTCAGAGCAAATCTGCCAGGGTTATCCCACAAACAGAGCTAAATCACACTTGGCTAAACAAAACAGGGTAAGCCAATATATCACAACAAACAGTGCCAACACAGTTGGTATAAAGGAACAGCTGCCTTTTTATAATACTCTTCATGATCTTCAAATTTTCCATTGATATCTAAACATCATGCAAGAGACAAATAGTTTAGGCTCAGTGATTTGGTAGCACAGAACTCCAGTTGTTAAAAAAATGTCAAAGGAACACCAATTCAAGGGGAAAGCTTCATTTATACTTTCTTCAGAAAGACTCAATTATGCTTGAAGAGTCCACAGACAGACCATAAGATACAAGAGCAGAATTAAGCCATTTGGCCCAGAGTCTGCTCTGCCATTTGATAATGGCTGATAAATTTATCCTGCCTTCTCCTAGTAACCTTTAATCCCCCTACTAATCAAAAATGTATCAATCCCTACCTTAAATACATTCAATACTCCATAGACCTAGGTAATATCCAGGCTTGGGTTCACAAGTGCTAAGTAATCTTGGAGCCACACAAGTGCCAGACAATAACCATCTCCAATAAAAGATAATTTAACCATTTTCCTTGTCATTCCAAGGCATTACAATCACTCAATCCCCCATGATAAACTTATGGGAAGGAATCAAACTGGTCCAGCCAAATAAGGAAAGGGACAGCATGGAGGTAACGTAATAAAAAAGTAATCCAGAACCTGATGGTATATTCCCAAGGACCCAGATACAGTGGAATTTGAACTGAATAAAAATCTAAAATTCAAAATCCAATAAGGACAACAAAACCATTGATGATTATGAAGATATGTGGTTCACTAATATCCTTTAGGGCAAGAAATCTGCTCTCCTTACCTGGTCTGGCCTACATATGACAAAGCCAAATCTGAGCAATTAGGGATGGGAAATAAATACCAGCCTAGCTAGTGACATCCTATTCCAATGAATGAACATTTCAAAATGTAGATGAGCAGGTCGGAGAGTTGAATTTCAAAGCAAGTAATTCCACAGTAAAGTTTACTATTCAGGATAGCCAGGGCACAGTAAAAGGAGGGAAAAGACTTCTGGTTTAAAGTGCATTTATTTTAACGCATGAGGCCTGACTGGTAAGATGAGCTCAGAGCATGGATTGGCTCTGGGGACTGGGATATAATAACCATAACAGAAACAGGACTGAGAGAAGGGCAGGACTGGCAGCTCAATGTTCCAGGATACAGAAGCGACAGGCATGACAGAAGTACAAGCAAGCGAGCAGCAGGAGTTGCCCTTTTCATAAGGAAGGACATAACAACAGTGCTTAGAGAGGGTATTCTTAATTGGTCATCAAATGAGGCCATATGGTTAGAACTCAGAAATAAGGAAGGGATGGTCACACTGTTGGAACTGTTTTTAGACTGCCTAATAGCCAGCAGCTATTAGAGGAGCAGATGTGTAGAGAGACTGCAGATACCTGTAGGAATAACAGAGTAGTATTGGCTGGAGATTTTAATTTCCCCTTTATTGACTGGGCTACCCAGAGTGGAAAAGGCCTGGACGTGGTGGAACTTGTCAAATGTGTCCAATAGCGTTTCCTAAATCAACATGTAGAGGATCCTACTCAGGAGGGTGCAACAATGGACCTTGTCTTAGGAAACGAGGTTAGGCAAGTGACTGAAGTGTCAGTCAGAGAGCACTTTGGATCCAGGGACCATAACTCTCTTATTTTTAACATAGTTCTGGAAAAAGATAGGACAGGTCCACAGGTTAAGGTGCTGAACTGGAACAGGGGCAATATTGGGGCCTTTAGGCAGGATTTAGCAGCAATTGATTTGGTAAGTCTGTTTGAAGGGAAAGAAACGACTGGCAAATATCAGGCTTTTAAAAGTGTGATATCAAGAGTCCAGGGTCAGTATATCCCTGTGAGGGATAAGGGAAAACCTGGCAGGTTTAGGGATCCCTGGCAGACGAGGGATAGAGAGGCTCTGGTCAGGAAAAAGTAGTAGTTTAAACCCAATGTATGCCTATCGGGCTCAAGGTCCTAGATGACTATAAAAAGTGTCGGAGCACACAAGAGGGAAATCAGAAGAGCAAAATGAGGGTATGAGATGGATTTGGCAGATAAGGTTAAGACAATCTCAAGAGGTTCAATAGCTTTGTTAAAAAGGGTTTTAGGGAGAGAATAGGTCCCATTAAAGATCAGCATGGCCATCTCTGTGTTAAGCCACAGGAGATGGGGAGATTATTAATGAATATGTCTCCTCAGTGTTTACTGACGAGAGAATCATAGATGCTAAGGAAATAAGAGAAACCACATACATATTACCAGAGAGGTAGTGTTTGCAGCCTTAGATTACATTAAGTTGTATAAATCCCCCAGGGAGGCAATGGCCTAGTGGTATTATCGCTGGACTGTTAGTCCAGAGACCCAAATAATGTTCTGGGGAGAGATAGCAGGAACTGCCGATGCTGGAGAATCTGAGATAACACGGTGTAGAGCTGGATGCAGGAACAGCAGCTCATTTCGGGAACCCTACAGCCCAAGGGTATCAATGTGGACTTCACAAGCTTCAAAATCTCCCCTCCCCCGACAGCATCCCAAAGCCAGCCCAGCTCGTTCCCACCTCCCTAACCATGCCTCCCACCTCAAGCCCCACCCTCATCTCCTACCCACTAACCTCATCCCGCCTCCTTGACCTGTCCGTCCTCCCTGGACCGACCTATCCCCTCCCTAACTCCCCACCTACATTCACCTTTACTGGCTCCAACCCCGCCTCTTTGACCTGTCTGTCTCCTCTCCACCTATTTTCTCCTTTATCCATCTCCTATCCACCTCCCCCTCTCTCCCTATTTATTTCAGAATCCCCTTCCCCTCCCCCATTTCTGAAGAAGGGTCTCGACCCAAAACGTCAGCTTTCCTGCTCCTCTGATGCTGCTTAGCCTGCTTTGTTCACCCAGCTCTACACCGTGTTATCTCTAATGTTCTGGGGACCTGGGTTTGAATCCCACCATGGCAGATGGTGGAATGTGAATTCAATAAATGTCTGGAATTAACAATCTAATGATGACCATGAATCCATTGTCAATTGTCAGAAAAACCCATCTGGTTCACTAAATGTCCTTTAGGGAAGGAAACTGCCATCCTTACCTGGTCTGGCCTACATGTGACTCCAGACCCACAGCAATGTGGCAATTTGGGATGGGCAATAAATGCTGCCTGGCCAGCGACGCCCGCATCCGGTGAATGAATTAAAAAAGTCCATCCTCTGACATTGTGGGAGATTAGTGAAGGAATTACAGAGGCCCTTGCAGAGATTTTTGCTTCATCTTTAGCCACTGGCGAAGTTCCGAAAGACTGCTATTCCATTGTTTAAGAAAGGTAGCAAAGACAAGCCAGGGAACTACAGGCCAGTGAGCCTGACATCAGTGGTAGGCAAGTTATTGAAGAGGATACCAAGGGACAGGATCAACCACCCTTTGAACATAGAAGTGTACAGCACAGTACGGGTCCTTCGGCCCACGACATTGTGCCAAACTTTTACCCTAATCCTAAAGTCTATCTAACCTCCACCCCTACCTTATACTATCATCCATATGCCTACCTAATAGCCGCTTAAATGCACCTAATGAGGCCGACTCCACTAACCTCTCCGACAATGCATTCCACGTCCCGACCATTGTCCGAGTAAAGAACCTACCTCTGATGTCTCCCCTATAGATACCTCCACTCACTTTAAAACTATGCCCCCTTGTAATAGCTACCTCCACCCTAGGAAAAAGTCTCTGGCTGTCTACTGTATCTATACCTCTGATCATTTGGATATTGAAGGTTTGATTAGGGATCGTCAGCATGGATTTGTGCACAAGAAGTCATGTTTGACAAATCTTATGGAGTTTTTCAAGGAGGTAATCAAGAGGATGGATGAGAGTAGGGCAGTGGATGTTGTCTATATGGACTTTTCTTCGGCTTTGACAAGGTCCCGCACAGAAGGCTAGTCATGAAAGTTAAGTTGCACAGGATCCAGGGAGAGCTAGCTCATTAGATTCAAAATTGGCTCGATGGTGGGAAGCAGAGGGTGATGGTTGAAGGCTGTTTCTCAGACTGGAGGCCTGTGACTAGTGGTGTGCCACAGGGATTGGTGCTGGGACCTTAAAATTAGAGGGATCTTGATCAGATGGGAATGTGGGCTGAAGATTGGCAAATGCAGATAAAAGTGATGTGCTGCACTTTGGAAAGTCAAACCGAGATAGGACTTGTACAGTAAATGGTAAGGTCCTGAGGAGTGTTGTGGAACAGAAGGACCTAGGAGTACAAGTACATAGTTCATGGAAAGTGGCGTCACAGGTAGACAGAGTGGTGAAGACATTTAGCACACTGGCCTTCATTGGCCAAGGCACTGAATATAGGAGTTGCGATGCTGTATTACAGTTGTATCAGTTATTGGTGAGGCCACACTTGGGGTTTTGTGTACAGTTTTGGCAACCCTGTTATAGGAAAGACAGAGTTAAACTGGAAGTGTGTAAAGCAGATTTACAAGGAAGTTGCCAGGACTACTAGGCCTGAGTTATAGGGAGAGGTTGGACAGGAAAGGACTTTATTCCTTGGAACATAGGAGAATGAGGGGTGACCTTATTGAGGTGTATAAAATCATGAGGGGCATAGATAGGATGAATGCATACCGTCTTTTTCCCAGGAATGCAAAATTGAAAACTAGAGGGCATAGGTTTAAGGTGAGAGGGGGAAGATTTAAGAAGGACCTGAGGGGCAACCTCTTCACGCAAAGTGGTGCGTATATAGAATGGGCTGCGAGAGAAAATAGTTGAGGCAGGCACAATAGCAACAGTTAAAAAAACATTTGGATAGGTACATGGATTGGAAGGGTTTGGAGGGAAATGGACCAAATGCAGGCAATTGGAATTAGTTGCACCAAAGGGCCTGTTTCCTTGCTGATTACTCTATGAATTCCCTGCTGTCTGCTCAACGTGTCCCTAATAGCACTGTGGGTGTTCTTAACCCCAAGAGGTACAATAATTCAAGACGACTAGCCAAGTTTCTGTTATCCATTCACAAAGTGTGGATGTCATTGCCTGGACAAGCGTTTATTGTTCAGGGCTAGTTAACCAGAGGGTGGTTAAAAGCCAACCACATTGCTATGGGTCTGGAGTCACGTGTAGGCCAGACCAGATAAGGATGGCAGTTTCCTTTGCTAAAGGACATTAGTGAATCAGATGCATTTTTACAACAATGGACTCTTGGCCATCATTAGACTCTTAATTCCGGATCTTTATTGAATTCAAATGTTACCATTTGCCATGGCAGGATTTGAACCCAGATCCTCAGAATATTACTCAGGTCACTGGATCAATGGTCCAGTGATAATACCACTATAGGCCATCACTTAAGTCCTATCCCAATCAACAGACGCAGTGCTCCACTTTCCAACTTGCTCCTCCTGCCCCAGTAAGAACTGTTCACTTACTTGTAGGCCCAAGCCCCTCCGGCTACTGTTTTCATGCAGGATCCACAATGCCAGATGCCTACAGCTCTCCTCTTCATCTTAGTCTGAAGAAGCAAGACAGGGGTTAATCAGAACTGGAAAATCATGCAGGCAAGCTCAAAAGCATATGGATAGAGTCATACAGGCCCTTTGTTCCAACTAGTCCACGCCATGTTCCCAAACTAAACTAGTCCCACTTGCCTGCATTTGGTCCATATCCCTCCAAACTGTCCCAATTCATGTACTTAACCCAATGTCTTTTAAAATGTTCGAACTGTATCTGCATCCACCACATTCTCTGGCAGTTCATTCCACATATGAATGACTGTGTAAAAAGGCTGTCCCTAATTAACTTTTAAAAAACTTTCACATCTCACCTTAAAAATATGGCCCCCCACCTTTTGAACTCCTCCAGTCTAGGGAAAAGACCCTTGCTATTCATCTTATCTATCCCCTCAATTTTATAAACCTCTTAAGGTCAGCTCTGCACCTCCTAAGGTCCAGTTTAAAAAGTTCCAGCCTATTCAGCCTACAGAATACAGTACTGGTCGGGGCACATCTGTGGCAGTTTAACAGGGGGTGTCATAGGTACAGCACTGCTAGGGACAGGTCACTGTAAAACTGCACTATAGTACAGGTGGGGGATAGGCCTGTCTGTGTATACCACTGGTGTACGGCACTAGCGAGGGCAGGTCTGTCATTATATATCACCTGGGTATAGTACTGGAGGAGGAGCAAATCTGTCCCTG
>NC_063338.1:98667131-98699089 GCF_021869965.1 Rhincodon typus
GCTACTGAAAGGCAGTTCAAGAATGATATGTCGACAGAGTCAGTTTAGGTTGAGGTCAGGAACAAGAAAGGAGCAGTCACTTTTACAGACCCCCTAACAGTTGCAGAGAAGTGGAGGAGTGGATTTGGAGGCAGATACTGGAAAGGTGCAGAAGTCACAGGGTTGTAGTCATGGGTGACTTCAACTTTCCAAATATTGATTGGAAACTTGTTAGTTGTAATAGTTTAGATGGAGCGGATTTTGCCCAGTGTGTTCAGGAAGGATTCCTGACACAGTACGTAGATAGACCAACACGAGGAGAGGCCACTTTGGATTTGGTGCTTGGCAATGAACCTGGCCAACTGTTAGACCTGTTGGTAGGAGAGCATTTTGGCGGTAGCGATCATAACTCTGTTACTTTTACAACAGTCATGGAAAAGGATAGGTACATACAGCAGGATAAGGTTTATAACTGGGGGAAGGGTAATTACAATTCTGTTAGGCAAGAACTGGGTAACATAAATTGGGAACAGATGCTGTCAGGGAAGAGCACTATTGAAATGTGGAAATTGTTTAAGGAATGCATACTGCGTGTGCTCAATACGTTTTCCTAGCAGGCAGGGAAGATGCGGTCGAGTGAGGGAGCCTTGGTTCTCAAAGAGGTTGAACGACTAGTTAAAAGGAAGAAGGATGCTTATATAAGGTTCAGGAAACAAGGAATGGAAAATGCTCGAGAGGGATACAAGTTATCCAGGAAGGAGCTGAAGAAAGGGCTTAGGAGAGCTATAAGGGGGCATGAGAAGACCTTGGCAGATAGGATCAAGGAAAACTCCAAGGAATAAGAGAATGACCAGAGAAAGGGTAGGGCCGATCAAGGATTATAAAGGGAATTTGTGGACGGAGCCTAAAGAGATAGGAGAGGTCCTTAATGAATCTTTTCTTCGGTATTCACAACTGAGAGGGACCTAGTCGTAGAGGAGGACAGTGTGAAACAGGCTGTTAGGCTAGAGGAGGTGGATGTTAGTAAGGAAGATGTACTAGGAATTTTGAGGAACTTGAAGATAGATAAGTCCCCCGGGCCTGATGGGATTTATCCAAGGATTCTATGGGAAGCGAGGGAAGAGATCGCAGGGCCTTTGGCGATGATCTTTTCATCCTCACTGTCCACGGGTACAGTGCCAGAAGATTGGAGGGAGGCAAACGTCATTCAAAAAAGGGAATAGGGATAACCCTGGAAATTACAGGCCAGTTAGTCTTACGTCAGTGGTGGGCAAATTATTGGAAAGGGCTCTGAGAGATACGATTTATGATCACTTGGAAAGGCACAGTTTGATTTGTGATAGTCAGCATCGATTTATGAGTGGTAGATCATGCCTCACAAACCTTATTGAATTCTTTGAAGAGGTGACCAAACATGTGGATGAAGGTAGAGCAGTGGATATGGTATACATGGATTTAAGTAAGGCGTTTGATAAGGTTCCCCATGGTAGGCTTATGCAGAAGGTAAGGAGGCATGGGATAGGGGGAAATGTGGCAGATTGGATTCAGAATTGGCTGACCCTTAGAAGACAAAGGGTGGTAGTGGGCGGAAAATATTCAACATGGTGCTCAGTTACGAGTGGTGTACCACAAGGATCTGTCCTGGGTCCTCTTCTATTTGTGATTTTTGTAAATGATTTGGATGAAGGGATGGAAGTGTGGATGAATAAGTTCATGGACGATATGAAGGTGGGTCGAGTTGTGGATAGTGCAGAGGGCTGTTCTAGGTTACAAAGGGACATTGATAGGATGCAGAGCTGGGCTGAGAAGTGGCAAATGGAGTTTAACCCTGAAAAGTGTGAGGTGATTCATTTTGGAAGGACAAACTTGAAAGCAGAATACAAGGATAATGGAAAGACTCTTGGCAGTGTGGAGGAGCAGAGGGATCTTGGGGTTCATGTCCACAGTTCCCTGAAAGCCGCCACCCAGGTTGATAGAGTTGTTAAGAAGGCGTATGGTGTGTTAGCTTTCATTAGTAGAGGGATTGAGTTCAAGACCCTGAAGTTATGCTCCAGCTCTACAAAAGCCTGGTTTGGCCACATCTGGAGTATTGTGTCCAGTTCTGGTCGCCTCATTACAGGAAAGATGTGGAAGCGTTGGAAAAGGTGCAGAGGAGATTTACCAGGATGTTCCCTGGAACGGAGGGAAGGTCTTACGAGGAAAGGTTGAGAGAGCTAGGGCTTTTCTCTATAGAACGATGTTGGATGACAGGTGACTTGATAAAGGTGTACAAAATTATCAGAGGTATAGATAGAGTGGACAGCCAGAGACTTTTTCCTAGGGTGGAGGTAGCTATTACAAGGGGACATAGTTTTAAAGTGAGTGGAGGTAGATTTCGGGGAGACGTCAGAGGTAGGTTCTTTACTCAGAGAGTGGTCGGGACGCGGAATGCATTGCTGGAGAGGGTAATGGAGTCGGCCTCATTAGAGGCATTTAAGCGCCTATTAGATAGGCATATGGATGATAGTATAAGGTGGGGGTGGAGGTTAGATAGACCTTTGGATTAGGGTAAAAGTTTGGCACAACATCGTGGGCCGAAGGGCCTGTACTGGGCTGTACTGTTCTATGTTCATGTAAACCACATCAACTACACTGCCCACATCAATATATTTAATCACCTTTTCAAAAAACTCAATTAAATTTGTCAGACAGGATTTCCCTCTAACAGATCCACGTCGACCATCCCTTATCCATACCTTGGCAAGTATTGATTAATCTTCTGCTTCAGAATTTTTTTTCAACAATATCCCTACCACAGACATCAAACTAACTGGACTGTAACGAACTTGTCTGACCCTGCTGCCCTTCTTGAAGAAAAGAACCAGATTAGCTACCCTACAATCATCTGACTCTTCACCCATGGCCAATGTATTAATTATCTCTGCCACAGCCCCAGCAATCTCCTCCCTTGCCCCCCACAGCAGCCTGAGATACATATTATCAGGCCTTGGGGATTTATAAACCTATGTGCCTGATAAAACACCTAATACGTCGTCCTTAATAATCTTAATGTTTTCTAGAACCTCACCATTCGAACTGAAATCCCTCACCACAATGTCTCCTTTGTGAATATTGATGAGAACTAGTCATTTGACCTCACCAACATCCACTGGCTCCATGCACAGATTGGCCCTTTGCTCTCTAATAGGCTCCACTCTTACCCTGGTAATCCTCTCACTCTTGTTATACTTATAAAAAGCCTTGGGATTTTCCTTGCTCCCATCTGCCAAAGATATTTCATGGCCCCTCTTTGCCCTCCTAATTTCCTTTTTAAGCAACTTTCCACACACTGTATATTTTTGAAGGACCTCTTGTTTTTAATGTGCAGTACCTTTTTCTTTATCAAGCTCTTGATATTCCTTGACACCCAGGGTTCTCTGATCTTGCTACTCTTGCCTTTCACTTTTAGAGGAACAGACTGACCCTGAATTCTCACTATTGTTGCGAAGTTGGGTACGTACTTGTGAATTAGGAGGCAGGACGTTAGAATTTGATGTTTGTAAAATAGTGATGTTTGTAAGCAGTGCGTGGTCCCTTTAAAAGATTATATGCTTTTTCTATGCTTAGAGTTTCAAAATAGATGTCTGTGAATAGCAGCAGCTTGTGGGTTTGCAGGTACACAGAGCACTCAAATTGAAACAATTGTACCAAAAAGCTGTACAGTTAGCAAGCCAAGTAGCGGTTTTGTTTTATTATCGAGACAACAAGTTTGATTTTTAGCCAATTGATTTGAATCAAGCCTTAGATACCTAAAATCAATCAAGTTTAAATCTGATCATTTTGGCAACATATGACGAATCCTATTATAGGAAATTGATATGTCATCAAGGATATAAAAGATGAGGGCATTTGGAAAATTGGGAGAGAGCAAAGAGTCATCTGAAGAGATCAGCTCTCTCAGGTCTTAAAAAAGACATTGTCTAAATAAAAGTACCATGGCACTCTTAGCTAATATTCCTGACACAGGAATTCCAAGGACAAGGCGTTCCTGACTGAAGATCAATGGAGAAGGCACAGAACATTTTGAAAGACATACACTGGCTGTAATTTAATATTTGTTGATTGTAAAGTGGGATTTATTTTGTTTAACCACTCATTAATAACAAATTGGGAGCTCGTTACACCACTTTTCACACTCCTTTTTAACAGATCATTAGGTGAGGCATGCTTCTCTGGGTGTTTCAGTTTTCGTGATCAGAGTGGGGTGTTGACCTCCGCTTTATAACAGACTGGAGACTTGGGTCCAGGATCTGGCCAGATCGGCTCTGGGATTTGGACAGACCTGAAGGGATCTGAACAGCTTTGAATAAGTTTAGGGTACGAAAGGTCCCAGCGGATTATAAAGATCTAGACTAGTGTCTAGATCTTTAAAGAAAACTTAGGTGAGAAGTGGAAAATCTTTTTAATTCCAATTACATGTGGTTGGTTAAATCAAAAGTGAGGTAATTGCTGTTTCAGCCACTAAGAGTTTTCTGGGGGTGGAAGATGTAACTTTGCGGGTTTTACAAAAGGTGAGCAAGGAAAAGCTGCTGGAATTGGCAGACAAGCTGGAGTTGAGGTTGTGTTTGTCAGTGAGAAAAGAAGAGGTATTTACAGCAATAGCTCAACATTTAAATTTGCTGGAAGGGTCATCAGAATCTTTGGAAATGGCCAGAATTCAATTGCAGATGAAGCAACCTGAACAGGAAAGGGCACTGTTTGAATGACAGTTACAAGTAGAGGGAAGACAAAAAGAAACAGAGAGGAGAATTTGAAAAAGGGAGAGAGTTTGAATTATGGTTAAAAGCAGAAGAGAAAGAAAAGGAAAGAATGTTCGAGTTAGAAAAGATGAAGCAACTTGAACATGAAAAAGAAAAAGAGAGAGACTTTCAACTCCAGAAGTTGCAAATTAGACTGGATAGCCGACTTAAAATGATGGAAGTGAAGGTGGAAGATAGGCTTAGTGAGGAGGAGGGTGATGATGAGCAGACGCATTGTAGCCAAAGACCAGATAGGGATATATGCAAATATGTCAAAATATTACCAAAATTCGATGAAAAAGATCTGGAAGCCTTTTTCATTTCCTTTGAGAAATTGACTAACCAGATGAACTGGCGAGAGACAATGTAGGTAACGTTAATTCAGACCAAGTTGGTAGGCAGGGCTGGTGAGGTGTTTGCAGTGCTGACAGAGGAGATTTGAAGAGAATATGAAGGAGTAAAACAGGTTATTTTGAGTGCTTATGAACTGGTAGCAGAAGCATATAGACAATGATTCAGAAATGCAAGAAAAAAAAAGGCAAGCGTTTGAAAGAACAAAGAACAAGGAAAATTACAGCACAGGAACAGGCCCTTCTGCCCTCCAAGCCGGCGCCGATCCAGATCCTCTATCTAAACCTGTTGCCTATTTTCAAGGATCTGTATCCCTCTGCTCCCTACCCATTCATGTATCTGTCCAGATACATCTTAAATGACACTATCGTGCCAGCCTCTACCACCTCCGCTGGCAATGCGTTCCAGGCACCCACCACCCTCTGCGTAAAGAACTTTCCACGCATATCTCCCTTAAACTTTTCCCCTCTCACCTTGAAATTGTGACCCCTAGTAACTGAGTCCCCCACTCTGGGAAAAAGCTTCTTGCTATCCACCCTGTCTATACCTCTCATGCTTTTGTCAACCTCAATCAGGTCCCCCCTCAACCTCCGTCTTTCTAATGTAAATAATCCGAATCTACTCAACCTCTCTTCAGAGCTAGCGCCCTCCATACCAGGCAACATCCTGGTGAACCTCCTCTGCACCCTCTCCAAAGCATCCACATCCTTTTGGTAATGTGGCGAGCAGAACTGTACACAGTATTCCAAATGTGGTTGAACCAAAGTCCTATACAACTGTAACATGACCTGCCAACTCTTGTACTCAATACCCCGTCCGATGAATGAAAGCATGCTGTATGCCTTCTTGACCACTCTATCCACCTGCGTTGCCACCTTCAGGGTACAATGGACCTGAACACCCAGATCTCTCTGTGCATCAATTTTCCCCAGGGCTTTTCCATTTACCGTATAGTTCGCTCTTGAAGTGGATCTTCCAAAATGCATCGCCTCGCATTTGCCTGGATTGAACTCCATCTGCCATTTCTCCGCCCAACTCTCCAATCTATCTATATTCTGCTGCATTCTCCAACAGTCCCCTTCTCTATCTGCTACTCCACCAATCTTAGTGTCATCTGCAAACTTGCTAATCAGACCATCTATACCTTCCTCCAGATCATTTATGTATATCACAAACAACAGTGGTCCCAACACGGATCCCTGTGAAACACCACTGGTCACAGTTCTTCATTTTGAGAAACTCCCTTCCACTACAACTCTCTGTCTCCTGTTGCCCAGCCAGTTCTCTATCCATCTAGCTAGTACACCCTGGACCCCATGCGACTTCACTTTCTCCATCAGCCTATCATGGGGATCCTTATCAAACACCTTACTGAAGTCCACGTATATGACATCTACAGTCCTTACCTCATCTATCAACTTTGTCACTTCCTCAAAGAATTCTATCAAGTTGGTAAGACACAACCTTCCCTGCACAAAACCATGCTGCCTATCACTAATAAGCCCATTTTCTTCCAAATGTAAATAGATCCTATCCCTCAGTATCTTCTCCAGCAGCTTCCCCACCACTGATGTCAGGCTCACCGGTCTATAATTACCTGGATTATCCTTGCTACCCTTCTTAAACAAGGGGACAACATTAGCAATTCTCCAGTCCTCTGGGACCTCACCCGTACTCAAGGATTCTGCAAAGATATCTGTTAAGGCCCCAACTATTTCCTCTCTCGCTTCCCTCAGAAACCTGGGATAGATCCCATCTGGACCTGGGGACTTGTCCACCCTAATGCCTTTTAAAATAGCCAACACTTCCCCCCTCCTTATGCCGACTTGACCTAGAGTAATCAAACATCTATCCCTAACCTCAACGTCCATCATGTCCCTCTCCTCAGTGAATACCAACACAAAGTACTCATTAAGAATCTCACTCATTTTCTCTGACTCCTCGCATAACTTCCCTCCTTTGTTCTTGAGTGGCCAACCCTTTCTCTAGTTACCCTCTTGCTCCTTATGTATGAATAAAAAGCTTTGGGATTTTCCTTAACCCTGTTTGCCAAAGATATTTCATGACCCCTTTTAGCCCTCTTAATTCCTCGTTTCAGATTGATCCTACTTTCCCAATATCCTTCCAAAGCTTCGTCTGTTTTCAGTCGCCTAGACCTTATGTATGCTTCCTTTTTCCTCTTTGCCAGTGTCACAATTTCACCTGTCATCCATGTTTCCCTAATCTTGCCCTTTCTATCCCTCATTTTCACAGGGATATGTCTGTCCTGCACTCTAATCAACCTCTCTTTAAAAGCCTCCCACATCTCAAATATGGATTTACCCTCAAACAGCTGCTCCCAATCCACATTCCCCAGCTCCTGCCGAATTTTGCTATAGTTGGCCTTCCCCCAATTCAGCACTCTTCCTTTAGGACCACTCTCGTCTTTGTCCATCAGTATTCTAAAACTTACGGAATTGTGATCACTATTCCCAAAGTAATCCCCTACTGAAACTTCAACCACCTGGCTGGGCTCATTCCCCAACACCAGGTCCAGTATGGCCCCTTTCTGAGTTGGACTATTTACATGCTGCTCGATAAAACCCTCCTGGATGCTCCTTACAAATTCTGCTCCATCTAAACCCCTAACACAAAGTGAATCCCAGTCAATATTGGGAAAATTAAAATCTCCCATCACCACCACCCTGTTGCTCCTACATCTTTCCATAATCTGTCTACATATTTGTACCTCTATCTCACACTTGCTGTTGGGAGGCCTGTAGTACAGCCCCAACATTGTTACTGCACCCTTCCTATTTCTGAGCTCTGCCCATGTTGCCTCACTGCTTGAGTTCTCCATAGTGCCCTCCTTCAGCACAGCTGTGATATCCTCTTTGACCAGTAATGCAACTCCTCCACCCCTTTTACCTCCCTCTCTATCCTGCCTGAAGCATCTATATCTTGGGATATTTAGTTGCCAATCTTGCCCTTCCCTCAACCAATCTCAGTAATAGCAATAACATCATGCTCCCAGGTACTAATCCAAGCCCTAAGTTCATCTGCCTTATCTACTACACTTCTCGCATTAAAACAAATGCAGCTCAGACCACCTGTCCCTTTGCGTTCATCATCTGCTCTCTGCCTACTCTTCCCCTTAGTCACACTGACTTCATTACCTAGTTCCTTACAGGCTTTAGTTACTACCTCCTTACTGTCCACTAACCTCCTCATTTGGTTCCCATTCCCCTGCCACATTAGTTTAAACCCTCCCCAGCAGCGTTAGCAAAAAAAATCAGCGCCGCCTCGTGCTCCCACGAGGAGCTCGAACAGTTCATACACTTCACTAACACCTTCCACCCCAACCTTAAGTTTACCTGGACCATCTCTAACACCTCTGTCCCCTTCCTGGACCTCTCTGTCTCCATATCGGGCAACCACCTAGAAACCGATATTCATTTCAAGCCCACCGACTCCCACAGCTACCTAGAATACTCCTCCTCCCACCCACCTTCCTGCAAAAATGCTATCCCCTATTCCCAATTCCTTCGCCTCCGCCGCATCTGCTCCCAGGATGAGGCATTCCACTCCCGTACATCTCAGTTGTCCTCGTTTTTCAAGGACCGTAACTTCCCCTCCTCGGTGGTCGAGAACGCCCTCAACCATGTCTCCCACATCTCCCGCACCTCATCCCTCACACCCCGTCCACGCAATAAGAACCAAAAAAGAATCCCCCTCGTCCTCATGTACCACCCCACCAACCTCCGGATCCAACGCATCATCCTCCGACACTTCCGCTATCTGCAATCCGACCCCACCACCAAAGACATCTTTCCCTCCCCACCCTTATCTGCTTTCCGGAGGGACAACTCTGTCCGTGACTTCCTTGTCCACTCCACACTCCCCTCCAGCTCCACCACACCCGGCACTTTTCCCTGCAACCGCAGGAAGTGCTACACCTGCCCCCATACCTCCTCCCTCACCCCCATCCCAGGCCCCAAGAAGACTTTCCACATCAAGCAGATGTTCACCTGCACATCTGCCAATGTGGTATACTGCATCCGCTGTACCCGGTGTGGCTTCCTCTACATCGGGGAAACCAAGCGGAGACTCGGGGACCGCTTTGCAGAACACCTACGCTCGGTTCGCAACAAACAACTGCACCTCCCAGTCGCGAACCATTTCAACTCCCCCTCCCATTCCTCAGATGACATGTCCATCCTGGGCCTCCTGCAGTGCCACAACGATGCCACCCGAAGGTTGCAGGAACAGCAACTCATATTCCGCTTGGGAACCCTGCAGCCCAATGGTATCAATGTGGATTTCACAAGTTTCAAAATCTCCCCTCCCCCTACCGCATCCCAAAACGAGTCCAGCTCGTCCCTGCCTCCCTAACCTGTTCTTCCTTCCACCTATCCCCTCCTCCCACCTCAAGCCGCACCTCCATCTCCTACCGACCAACCTCATCCCGTCCCCTTGACCTGTCCGTCCTCCCTGGACTGACCTATCCCCTTCCTAACTCCCTACCTACACTCACCTTTACTGGCTCCATCCCCGCCTCTTCGACCTGTTTGTTTCCTCTCCACCTATCCTCTCCTCTATCCCTCTTCTATCCGCCTCCCACTCTCTCCCTATTTATTTCAAAACCCCCTTCCCCTCCCCCTTTTCTGATGAAGGGTCTGAGCCCGAAACGTCAGCCTCTCTGCTCCTATGATGCTGCTTGGCCTGCTGTGTTCATCCAGCCCTGCACCTTGTTGTCTCGATTCTCCAGCATCTGCAGTTCCTACTATCTCTGATTCAATTTTAACCCCTAGGACATTGGTTCCAGTCCTGCCCAGGTGTAGACTGTCCAATTTGTATTAGTCCCACCTCCCCCAGAACCGGTCCCAATGTCCCAAAAATCTGAACCCCTCCCTCCTGCACCATCTCTCAAGCCACTCATTTATCCTGCCTATTCTTTCATTTCTACTCTGACTAGCACATGGCACTGGTAGCAATCCTGAGATTACTACCTCTGAGGTTCTACTTTTTAACTTGACTCCTAACTCCCTAAATTCTGCTTGTAGGACCTCATCCCGTTTATTACCTATATCATTGGTGCCTATATGCACCATGACAGCTGGCTGTTCACCCTCCCCCTTCAGAATGTCCTGCAGTTGATCTGAGACATCCCTGACCCGTGCACCTGGGAGGCAACATACCATTCGGGAGTCTCGTTTACGACCACAGAACTGCCTGTCTACTCCCCTTACAATCGAATCCCCTGTGACTATAGCCCTTCCACTCTTTTTCCTGCCCTTCTGTACAGCAGAACCAGCCATGGTGCCATGAACCTGGCTACTGCTGCCTTCCCCTGGTGAGCCTTCTCCCCCAGCAGTATCCAAAACGGTATACCTGTTTTGGAGGGAGATGATTGCAGGGGACATCTGCACTGCCTTCCTGCTTTTTCTCTGCCTTTTGGTCACCCATTCCCTTTCTCCCTCAGCAATCCTAATCTGCAGTGTGACCAATTTGCTAAACGTGCTATCCACAACTTCCTCAGCATTGCGGATATTCCAAAGTGACTCCATCCGCAGCTCCAGAGCCGTCATGTGGTCTAACAAGAGCTGCAGCTGGACACACTTCCTGCATGTGTAGGAGTCAGAGACATCAGCCGCGTCCCTGAGCTCCCACATTGAGCAAGAGGAGCATAACACGGGTCTGGGATCTCCTGCCATTTTTACTCTTAAGCTTAACTTAGTCCTACTATCATATCAAATAATAGATAAATGAAATGAAAAAAATTTGTACCAAATCACTCTCCTTACCAGCACACGATAAAAAAAGAAAAACACTTACCTTATCAACACACCAGAGTCTTTTTTTTTGGTCAGATGAGGAGGGAGGGTGGGAGACACTACACGTGTAGTGTCTCGGGTTTAGCCACTGCCGAAATATATCAGTTCACTTACCTTCCGAGAACGCAATTCGACTGCTCCCACTCAGCTCCGCTGCCGAAATGAAGAACTTACCTTCCCGGCAGCCCCCTGGTCCTCGCTGTCACTGCTCCCGCTCCTGCTGCTGCAAAAAAAAATGGAGCCAATGGAAATAATTAAACAGAGCAACATTGATAGGTGGATGAGAGTATTAAAGATAGAAAAGACGTATGAGGATCTTAGAGATGTTATTCTGCTGGAGGAGATTAAAAACTCCCTTCCAGAAGTGATAAGAACTCATGCTGAGGAACAGAAAGTTAAAACAGCGACAAGAGCTACAGAGATAGCGGATGAATACGCATTAGTGCATAAATCAAAATCTAGCTTCCGACAGCAATTTCATTCCATGAGGGATAGAAATTGGGAAAGAGGAAGATCCTTCAATGAAAAACAAAAAGTAGATCACACTGGGAACCGTTTACCACGTGAAAAAAGAATCCCAAGAAGGTGGAAAAGAGGTGAAAGACCTCACTGCAATAAGGTGGGACTATATTATACTCACTGGAGTTTAGAGGGATGATGGGAGATCTACTCCAATGATGCTGCTTGGCCTGCTGTGTTCATCCAGCTCTGCACCTTGTTATCTCAGATTTTCCAGCATCTGCGGTTCCTACAATCTCTGATACAAAATACTGAATGGCCTGGACAGAGTGTATGTTGGTAAGATGCTTCCATTAGTAGGAGAGTCTAGGACCCAAGGGCACAGCCTTAGAGTAAAGGGAAGACCTTTTAGAATGGAGATAAGGAGAAACTTCTTCAGCCAGAGAATGGTGAATCTATGGAATTCACTTCCACAGAAGGGTGTGGAGGCCAGGTCATTGAGTACATTTAAGACTGAGATAGATAGGTTCTTGATTATCAAGGGGATCAAAGGTTACAGGGAGAAAGTGGGAGAATGGGGTTGAGGAACTTATCAGCCATGATTGAATGGCGGAGCAGACTTGATAGGCCAAATGGCCTAATTTCTGCTCCTACTCTTATGGTACACACAAAGTTCACAGTGTTGGTGGTTTAATAAAGGCACTGGGAAAAAGGATGTGGTAAAAGAGGCTAAACCAGTGGGATTAGTTGAGCTAGTGAAGGAAATCCCAAGAGAAGTCAAGGAGCTGCAGGAGAGTGCACTGCCTAGTCACAGGTTGGATAGTAGATAGTGTGTGATCTCTTCAACAACTTCTTCGGTGGATAAAGTTCACTCAGGCAGAACATGGGGAGTAGTTAAAGAAGTTAACATATTTAGAGATATGGGAGCTGGTCAGTCTCTAAAAGTAAGAGATGAAAGTATTTGCACTCCTGAAATGTTGCCTGAGAGTGTGATAATCTGTGGAATAAATGGAGAGAGAATAGGTGTTCCCATGTGTAAGATCAGGCTAGAAAGTCCAATCAAGACTGGGCAAGTGACAGTGGGAGTGATTGAAAGAGTGACCGTCATTCACACAGTTCCCCTTCCTGTTCAAGGTGCTTAATCTGCAATTGAATTCTGGCCACTTCCAAAGATTCCAGAAAAAACATGTTCTTGGAAATAATATAGCCAGATCAAACATGGGAGTGATGCCCATTGTAGTGGAAAAGCCAAAAGAAAACCAGAGAATTGAGGAGTTAAAAGAAAAATACCCTGGAATTTTTCCGGACTGTGTGGTGACAAGATCCCACAGACATAAGTTAAAACAAGAAGGAAAAACAAAACAGAAAGATGAAGGAGTTGAGGACCAGTTAGCTGACACTTTCATGAAATGATAAAAGGAAAAACCTAAGCAGGTAGAGGATCAGGCAGAGGTGTTTAGTTCTGAAAGATTAATGGAATTACAACAAAAAGATGAGATGATGAAGGACTTGTATCATAAAACCTACTTGGAAATGGAATCAGAATGTATTCCAGAACACTATTACCCTAAGGAAAAAATCTTAAGGGGGAAATGGAGACTTTGGCAGGTTAGTCCAGATGAGAAATGGGCAGAAGTTCACCAGATTGTGTTGCTGGTAGCATATAGACAGGAAGCATTGCAGGTAGCATATGAATTACCTGTAGGAGGTCATCTAGGGGTGAGGAAGACTCAAGCTAAGATAGAGAAGCATTTCCATTGGCCTGGATTGCATAAGGATGTAGTTGAATTTTGCCGTACATGTGTCAGATGGTAGGAAAGCCACGGGCAGTGATAAAACTAGCGCCTTTGATGCCAATTCCTGCATTTGAAGAACCTTTCACGCAGGTTATGATTGATTGTGCAGGTCCCCTCCCTAAAACTAAACGTGGATACAGTATTTGCTGACCATAATGGATGTGTCTACCAGATTTCCGAAAGCAATTCCATTATGGAATGTCAAGGCAAAGAAAAAAGATTGTGGAGGAGTTCCCTGCTTTCTTTACCTGTTATGGATTACTCAGGGAGATACAGTCAGACCAAGGGTCCAATATTACTGTCAAACTATTTAAAGAGGTCATGGGTTGTTTGGGCATCAAACACTTTAAATCAAGTGCGTACCATACTGAATCCCGAAGACCATTGGAAAGATGGCATCAGACCCTAAAGACCATGTTGAGGGCTTATTGCCAGGATTACCCAAATGATTGAGATAAAGGTATCCCTTTTATATTATTTGCTATTAGAGATGCTCCAAATGAATCGACTCACTTTACTCCATTTGAATTGATATTCGTACACGGAGTAAAAGGGCCTTTAAAATTAATTAAAGAAAAGTTGATAGGTCCGAAGTCAGAGATCTCACAGTTGGATTACGTATCTGAGGTGAGAGAAAAATTAAACAAATAGATGAATTAGCCAGACAACATTTGAAGGTGGCACAGCACATAATGAAGCAAGAAGCTAATAAGATCTAAAATTTGGACATTTGCCCATGGGGATAAAGTATTGGTGCTGTTACCAGTGGTAGGAGATCCCTTCAAACCAAGGTTTAGTAGTCCCTATAAGATTGAGAAGAAGTTAAGTAAGGTGAATTATCTGGTAAAGATGCCAGATAGGAAAATAATTTATCGGGTATGTCATGTGAACATGCTGAAACATTACTATGACAGGGAAAGGGAACTGGAGTAGCAGTTATTAGTTACTGCCACTCAGAGTGAGGAATCAAATGCAGAAGATTTGGATTTTGATGTGCCTCAGAATAAATTGAATAATAAGGAAGTGCTTAACGAATGGGATAGGATAGGACATGTGGAGAAATAGAATAGGGAGGACTAATACCCTAGTACATGACGTTGACATAGGGAAAGCTGTTCCAATAAAACAACACGCTTACAGGCTTAATCCTGTCAAAGCTGCGCAGGTTCAGAAGGAATTGGAAGCGATGCTCCAAGAAAACATCATAGAGCTGAGTCAAAGCAAGTGGAGTTCATCGATTGAGTTGATTCCCAAACCTAATGAGATGTAGGGGTTGGAGCTGTGTTGTTACAGGTTGTAGAATTGAAAGGCCAATTGGATATTTTTCAATAAAACTCAATATCCACCAGAAAAAGATATTCAACTATTGAAAAAGATGTATTAAGTTTGGTAATGGCCTTACAACATTTTAATACTTTGCCACCAATGCATCAGAGACGGTTGTGTGTACCGATCACAATCTTGACATTTCTAGAAAGGTTTAAGGACAAGAACACCAGATTATTTCATTGGAGTCTTGTGTTACAAGCATTTAATTTACAGATTGTACATGTTGCAGGTCATGAAAATGTTATTGCGGATGTTTTATCGCAAGTTTAAAAGAAAAATATTTATATAAGAAAGAAATGGTGTTCAATGTTGTATATATATAGAATTAGTATGAGATGTGTAACTCTAGATTAATGAGCTATGGATCTAGTCATAATGGCATTAAGGTTTAGAAAAAAAATAAAGACATCTTTTAATGATTGTTCACTTTTTTCTTAAGGGGGTGGTATTGCGAAGTTGTGTATAGTCCTTGTGAATTGGGAGGCAGGACGTTAGAATTTGGTGTTTGTGAAATATTGATGTTTGTAAAGGGCTAGGGGTGGAAAGCAATGTGTGGTCCCTTGAAAACATTTGGCGCAAACATTAGAGCCTGGAATAAGGGGGCAGGGATTCAGATTCTTGGAGTTCAAGATCTTTATGTTCCTATGAGGGTGAAGGGCAAGGTTGGCAGGAGTAGGGAACTCTGCTTGACAAGAGATATTGAGGCTTTGACCAGAATAAAGGAGGCATGGCTTAGGAACAGGCAGCTGGGATCAAAGGAATTCCTGAAGGTATATAGGGGATACAGGAGTTTACTGTAGAAGGAAATCAGGAGGACGAAAAGCGGGCATGAGATAGCTTTGACTGAGAAGATTAGGGTGAATCCAAAGAGGTTCTTTCAGTATATTAAAGGAAAAAGACTTACGAGATAGAGAATAGGACCACTGTGAACATGTATGTATGGAACCGCAGGAGATGGGTGAGGTCCTTTTGAATATTTCTCCTCTGTGTTTACCATGGAGAAAGACACAAAGAATTGGGAACTTGGGGAAGTTAGTGGCAATATCTTGGGGACAGTCCATATCACAATAGAAGTGGTGTTGGAAATAGTAGAATGTGAAAAGGTGGATAAATCTCCTGGTCCTGGTTAGATATATCCAAGAACCCTGCGACAAGCCAGAGAAGAAATTGCTGGGGCCCTGGCTGATATATTTGCATCATTGTTAGCCACGGGTGAGGTCCCGGAAGGCTGGAGGGTTGTGAATGTTGTGTCCTTATTTAAGAAAGGCTGCAGAGAAAACCCTGGGAATTATAGACCAGTAAACTTAACATCTATGGTAGGTAAGTTACTTGAGAAGATTCTGAGGGATATGATATACATGCATTTGGAAAATCAGGGTTTGATTAGGAGTAGTCAGCACAGCGTCGTGTGTGGGAGATCATGTCTCACAAATTTATTAGAGTTCTTTGAAGTGAGCAGGAAGGTTGACAAGGGCAGGGCAGTTGATGTAGTCGATATGGATTTCACTAAGGCCTTTGATAAGGTTCCACATGGTAGGCTGGTCTGGAAGGTTGGATTGCATGGAATCCAGGGAGTGTTGGCAAATTGGATACCCAATTGGCTTGCTGGTAGGAAGCAGAGAGTAATAGTGGAAGGATGCTTGTCAGAGTGGAGGCCTGTGACTAGTGGTGTGCCTCAGCAGTTGGTGCTTGACCCATTGCTGTTTGTTATCTATATCAATGATTTGGATGAGAATGTACAAGGCATGATTAGTGAGTTTGCGAATGACACTAAAATAGGCGGTATCATGGACAGTGAGGAAGGCTATCAGAAATTGCAGCAGGATCTTGATCAGCTGGGGAAGTAGGCCGAGAAATGGCAAATGGAGTTTAATATAGATAAGTGTGAGGTGTTGCATTTTGAAAAGTCAAATCAAGGTAGGAGTTTCATAGTGAATGGTAGAGCCTTAAGCAGTGTAGTGGAACAGAAGGACCTTGGAGCTCAGGTGCACAGTTCTCTGAAAGTGGTGTCATAGGTAAACAGGGCAATGAAGAAGTCTTTTGGCACACTGGCCTTCATCAATCAGGGCACTGAGTATAGAAGTTGGGAAGTTATGTTACAGTTGTACAGAATGTTGGTGAGGCTGCACTTGGAGTATTGTGTTCAGTTTTGGTCACTTTGCTATAGGAAGGATGTTATTAAACTGGAAACAGTATAGTAGAAATTTACAAGGATGTTGCCAGGATTCAAGGGATTGAGTTCTAGGGAGAGGTTGGACAAAGTAGGACTTTTTACTTTAGAGCATAGGAGACTGAGGGGTGAATCTTATAGAAGTGTATAAGATCATGAGAGGCATGGATAGGGTGAATAGAACATAGAACATAGAACAGTACAGTACAGGCCCTTCGGCCCACGATGTAATGCCAAACTTTTACCCTAACCCTCAGATCTATCTAACCTCCACCCCTACCTGATGCTATCATCTATATGCCTATTTAATAGCTGCTTAAATGCCCCTAATGAGGCTGACTCCACTACCCTCTCCGGCAATGCATTCCACGCCCCTACCACTCTCTGAGTAAAGAACCTACCTCTGACGTCTCCCCTATATCTACCTCCACTCACTTTAAAACTATGCCCCCTCGTAATAGCTACCTCCATCCTAGGAAAAAGTCTAAAATGCACTAAGTCTTTTTCCCAGGGTTGGGGAATTGAGGACTAGAGGGGAAAGAATACATGGGCAACTTTTTTTTTTTTTTTTACTCAGAGGGTGGTACGCATATGAAATGAGCTGCTAGCGGAAGTGATTGAAGCGGGTACATTAACAACATTTGAAAGGCATTTGGAAAAATACATGGGTAGGAAAGGTTTAGAAGGATATGGGCCAAGAGCAGGGAAATGGCGTTAGCGTGGATGGATATTTTTGTTGGCACAGATCTGTTTGGGCCAAAGGATGTGCCTCCGTGCTGTAGGACTCTATGACTGTAACGCCCTTCGACCTGTTCACTCCTCCCCGCACCAGGTGCCCACAGATCAGGGGCATGGGGCTAAAGTGCAACCAAAACTTAAGGAGCAGCCCTTCAAAAATCTAAAGAGGGACTGCCAGCAGATATATTCTTTGTGTATTTGAAAAACCATTTATTTCAGGAAATGAAATGAACCTGGATGGATCACCTGGCATCGACCTGGGTACCGGAAAAGACAATGGCAGAAACAGCCCTGTCGATGCTGCAAAGTCCTCCTCACTAACATCTGGGGGTTAGTGCCAAAATTGGGAGAGATGTCTCACAGATTAGTCAAGCAACAGCCTGACATAGTCATACTCACAGAATCATACCTCACAGACAATGTCCCAGACACCATCATCATCCCTCGATATGTCCTGTCCCAGCAGCAGGACAGGCCCAGCAGAGGGGGTGGCACAGTGGTTTACAGTCGGGAGGGAGTTGCTCTAGGAGTCCTCAACATTGACTCCGGACCCCATGAAGTCTCATGGCTACAGGTTAAACGTGGGCGAGGAAACCTCCTGCTGATTACCACATATGGTCCTCCCTCAGCTGATGAATCAGTACTCCTCCATGTTGAAGAACACTTAGAGGAAGCACTGAGGATGGCAAGGGCACAAAATGTACTCTGGGTGGGGGATTTCAATGTCCACCACCAAGAGTGGCTCGGCAGCAGTACTACTGATCGAGCTGGTCAGGTCCTAAAGGACATAGCTGCTAGACTGGGTCTGCGGCAGGTGGTGAGGAAACCAACAAGAGGGAAAAACATACTTGACCTCATCCTTACTAATCTGCCAGCTGCAGTTACATCTGTCCATGATAGTATCGGTAAGAGTGACCATCGCACAGTCCTTATGGAGACAAAGTCCCGCCTTCACATTGAGAACAACGTCCATCGTGTTGTGTGGCGCTATCACCGTGCTAAATGGGACAGACTTTGCACAGATCTAGCAAGTCAAGACTGGGCATTCATGAGGCACTGTGGGCCATCAACAGGAGCAGAATTGTACTCCAGCACAATCTGTAACCTCATGGCCCGGCATATCCGCCACTCAACCATTACTATCAAACCAGGGGATCAACCCTGGTTCAATGGACGCTGCAGGACGGCATGCCAGGAGCAGCACCAGGCATACCTGAAGGTGAGGTGTCAACCTGGTGAAGCCACCAAACAGGACTACGTGCATGCCAAACAGTGAAAGCAGCAAGTGACAGACAGAGCTAAGCAATCCCACAACCAACGGATCAGATCTAAGCTCTGCAGTCCTGCCACATCCAGTCGTGAATGGTGGTGGACAATTAAACAACTCACTGGAGGAGGAGACTCCACAAATATCCCCATTCTCAATGATGGAAGAGCCCAGCACATCAGTGCAAAAGATAAGGCTGAAGCATTTGCAGCAATCTTCAGCCAGAAGTGCCGAGTGGATGATCCATCTCGGCCTCCTCCAGTGATCCCCAGCATTACAGATACCAGTGTTCAGGTAATTCTATTCACTCCACATGATATCAAGAAATGGTTGGAGACACTGGATACTGCAAAGGCTATGGGCCCTGACAACATTCTGACAATAGTACTGAAGACCTGTGCTCCAGAACTTGCCCCTCCCCTAGCCAAGCTGTTCCAGTACAGTTACAACACTAGTATCTAGCCGACAATGTGGAAAATTGCCCAAGTATGTCCTGTACATAAAATGCAGGACAAATCCAACCCGGCCAATTACCGTCCCATCGGTCTACTCTCAATCATCAGTAAAGTGATGGAAGGTGTCATCAACAGTGCTATCAAGCAGCACCTGCTCAGAAATAATCTGCTCAGTGACGCCCAGTTTGGGTTCCGCCAGGGCCACTCAGCTCCTGATCTCACTACAGCCTTGGTTCAAACATGGACAAAAGAGCTGAATTCCAGAGATGAGGTAAGACTGACAGCCCTTGATATCAAAGCTGCATTCGACCAAGTGTGGCATCAAGGAGCCCTAGCAAAACTGGAATCAATGGGTATCAGGGGGCAAACTCTCCAGTGGTTGGAGTCATACCTGACACATAGGAAGATGGTCGTGGTTGTTGGCAGTTAATCATCTCAGCTCCAGGACATCTCTGCAGAAGTTCCTCAGGGTAATGTCCAAGACCCAACCATCTTCAGCTGCTTCATCAATGACCTTCCCTCCATCATAAGGTCAGAAGTGGGGATGTTTGCTGATAATTGCAATGTTCAGCACCATTCATGACTCCTCAGATACTGAAGCAGTCCATGTTCACATGCAACAAGATCTGGACAATATCCAGGCTTGGGCTGACAAGTGGCAAGTGACATTTGCGCCACACAAATGCCAGGCTATGACCATCACCAATAAGACACAATCTAACCACCGCCCCTTGACATTCAATGGTGTTACCATCAGTGAATCCCCCACTATCAACATTCTGAGGGTTACCATTGATCAGAAATTCAACTGGACTCACCACAAAAACACAGTGGCTACAAGAGCAGGCCAGAAGCTTGGAATACTGCAGCGAGTAACTCACCTCCTGACTCCTCAAAGCCTGTCCACCATCTACAAGGCACAAGTCAGGAGCATGATGGAATACTCCCCACTTGCTTGGATGAGTGCAGCCCCAACAACAGTCAAGAAGCTTGACACCATCCAGGTCAAAGCAGCCCGCTTGATTGGCACTACACATACAAGCATTCACTCCCTCCACCACCGACACTCAGTCGCAGCAGTGTGTACTATCTACAAGATGCACTGCAGAAATTCACCAAAGATCCTCAGACAGCACCTTCCAAACCTACGACCACTTCATCTAGAAGGACAAGGGCATCAGACATATGGGAACACCACCACCTCCAAGTTCCCCTCCAAATCACTCACCATCCTGACTTGGAAATATCTCATCATTCCTTCACTGTCGCTGGGTCAAAATCCTGGAATTCCCTCCCTAATAGCATTGTGGGTCAACTCACAGCAGGAGGACTCTAATAGTTCAAGAAGGCAGTTCACCACCACCTTCTCAAGGGCAACTAGGGATGGGCAAGAAATGCTGGCCAGCCAACGACACACACTTCCCAGAAATGAATAGAAAGAAAAAAACATGGCCTGGCACCCAGGGAAATAACTCAAACTATGATTGCACAGGACTGCTGTGAGCAGAACTGTCCACCTCAGATTCCTGATAGAAAAGGGAAGGATCCCTTTGTCTAGGGCCCTCCACTGGGGATCACTGCTACTGGAGGGAAAAAACATCACGTCATGGCGTATCTGAGCGGTGGGGAAGTTGGGGAAATGGACACTGTGCAGAAGCAGCCTGCAGAAGAAATGCCTCCATGCTGTTCAGAAGAGCATGGGGAGGATTTCCCCGAGATGGCTCAGATTGTGGGCTGCCATGTCCTGGGGGATGAGTCCATTGCGAGCAACTGATGTCAAATTCCAGATGGACAGGGGTCAGTTCACCTGGAAGCCCACCGTGCGCCTGAACCACCTTGATCTTGCGTGAGGTGTTCGGACCACGTACCTCATTCCCAGAACCTGTCTAATGATACTGAAATCAGCCTTCCCCCAAGTCACCCTTTCCATAATGACTTTGAAGTTAGACTTATGGTCACTATCCCCAATATGCACTTAAAATTAGGTATGTACTTCCCATCTGTAGTAGGACTCTTTACATACTGGCACAAAAAACTCTCCTGGATGCACTTTGAAAATTCCACCCCATTCAAACCTTTCACACTGAGATGATCGAAGTTAATGTTAGCAAAGTTGAAATTCCCTACAACTGTTTCTGTTTCTCTCCCACCTTTCTGTGATTTGTCTACATAAACTGCTCCTCTGACTCCCTCTGACTGTTGGGAGGCCTGTGTTATAATCCCAGCAAGTTAATCACCTCTTTTTTTTTTATTTCTGAGCTCTACACAGATGACCTCATTTGAAGAGCCTTCTAAGATATCCTCATTACTGCAGTTAACAAGGTGTAGAGCTGGGTGAACACAGCAGGCCAAACAGCATCAGAGGAGCAGGAAAGTTGACGTCTAGCCCCTTCTTCAGAAATGGGGGAGGGAAAGGGGATTCTGAAATAAATAGGGAGAGGGGGTAGGCGGATAGAAGATGGATAGAGGAGAAGATAGGTGGAGAGGAGACAGACAGGTCAAAGAGGTGGGGTTGGAGCCAGTAAAGGTGAGTGTAGATGGGGAGTTAGGGAGGGGATAGGTCAGTCCAGGGAGGACGGACAGGTCAAGGAGGCGGGATGAGGCTAGTAGGTAGGAGATGGGGGTGGGGCTTGAGGTGGGAGGAGTGGATACGTGGGAGGAAGGACAGGTTAGGGAGGCGGAGACAAGCTGGGCTGGTTTTGGGATGCGGTCGGGGGAGGGGAGATTTTGAAGCTTGTGAAGTCCACATTGATACCAGTGGGCTGCAGGGTTCCTAAGCTAAATATGAGGTGCTGTTCCTGCAACCTTCGGGTGGCATCGTTGTGGCACTGCAGGAGGCCCAGGATGGACATGTCGTCTGCGGAATGGGAGGGGGAGTTGAAATGGTTCGCGACTGGGAGGTGCATTTGTTTAGTGCGAACCGAGCGTAGGTGTTCCACAAAGCGGTCCCCAAGCCTCCGCTTGGTTTGCTCGATGTAGAGGAGGCCACATCAGGAACAGCAGTTACAGTATACCACATGAGCAGATGTGCAGGTGAACATCTGTTTGATGTGGAAGGTCTTCTTGGGGCCTGGGATGGCGGTGAGGGGGGAGGTGTACGGGCAGGTGTAGCACTTCCTGCGGTTGCAGGGGAAAGTGCCGGGTGTGGTGGGGCTGGTGGGGAGTGTGGAGCAGACAAGGGAGTCACAGAGAGAGTGGTCCCTCTGGAAAGCAGATAAGGGTGGGGAGGGAAAAATGTCTTTGGTAGTGGGGTCAGATTGCAGATGGCGGAAGTGCTGGAGGACGATGCGTTGGATCCGGAGGTTGTTGGGGTGGTACGTGAGGACGAGGGGGATTCTGTTTTGGTTGTTATTGCGAGGAGGGGGTGTGAGGGATGAGTTGCGGGAAATGCGAGAGACACGGTCGAGGGCGTTTTCGACCACTGTGGAGGGGAAGTTGCTGTCCTTGAAAAACAAGGACATCTGGGATGTCTGGGAGTGGAATGCCTCATCCTGGGACCAGATGCAGCAGAGGAGAAGGAATTGGGAATAGGGGATGGCATTTTTGCAGGAAGGTGGGTGAGAGGAGGTGTAGTCTAGGTAGCTGTGGGAGTCAGTAGGCTTGAAATGGATATCGGTTTCCAGGTGATTGCCAGAGATGGAAACAGAGAGGTCCAAGAAGGAGAGAGAAGTATCAGAGATGGTCCAGGTGAACTTAAGGTTGGGGTGGAAGGTGTTAGTGAAGTGGATGAACTGTTCGAGCTCCTTGTGGGAGCACGAGGTGGCAATGATACAGTCATCGATGTAACGGAGGAAGAGGTGGGGGATAGGGCCAGTGTAGCTCTGGAAGAGGGATTGTTCCATTAATCCTACAAAGAGGCAGGCATAGCTTGGGCCCATGCGGGTACCCATGCCACCCCCTTTGTCTGTAGGAAGTGGGAGGAATTGAAAGAGAAGTTGTTAAGGGTGACGACGAGTTCAGCTAAGCGGATGAGGGTGTCAGTGGAGGGGGACATTGGGAGTTCCTACTATCTCATTACTGCAGTGATGGTTTCCTTTACCAATAATGAAATGCCCCCAGCTCTCTTACATCTACCTTCATCATGCCTGAAACGTTTATACTCTGGAATGTTGAACTGCCAGTCCTGCCTTTCTTTCAACTGTATTTCATTGACTGCGAATAATATTATATTTCCATGTGCTGATCAATGCTCTAAGGTCATCCACCTTATCAGTCAATTTCCTTGCTATAAGACAAAATGGCTTTCCAGACCTCCCATGTGTCTTATCCAGTCTATGTCTTTGCCACGTCCTGGATTTTCTTAGTATGCCTTCTAAGTCTAATTGGGCCTTGCTCCTGACTTTACATCCACTCTGTGCCCCATCTCCTTGCTAAATCAGTTTAAAACCTCCTCAACTACACAAGCAAACCTCTCAGCAAAGATATTCGACCCATTCCAGTCAGGTGCAACCTATGCAGTTTGTACAGATCCCACCTATCCCAGAAACTGTATCAATGGTCCAAAAATCTAAAGGCCTCCCTCCTACACCATCCCTTCAGCCAAACATTCATCTGACCGCCACCTTCTTAACAGCAATTAAGGATGGGGAATAAATGACTTCCAGTAAGATAGTGGAGAAGGAGGAAGCAAGGTTCATCTGCTCCTATTTCCATCTGCATTTCTTTTTCTTCATCTTCTTTTCTCATCTTTTATCAGCGAGGGTGAGTGTGGGACCAGTACTGTATCTGGCATTGGTATCGTTGGCTGATTCATCATTGGCAGCAAAAAGATGGCACCTTAATGAGTGTCGACTTTGACATTACTGGGTCCAGCGGAGACGGTGGTGAGGCGGTGATAGGAGTAGCAATGACTGTGGTGAACAGATGGCGCCTGTGGAGTGGTGACTTTGATATTAGTGGGTTCCATGCAGGTGGCGGAGGCGGAGGGGCTCAGGACTCATGGCGGAGGCGGTAGGACGAAGATGAACTCTGTCAGCATTTAAAAAATTTTTTTTATTCTTAAGCTATTCAAAATGGCTCCAGATCATGGTGACATTTGAAGCTTTTCACAATATTTTACTGTATTATTCACTATAAAATACATGACATTGATGCAAATGTTAGCCAGCTAATGATGCTCAAGTCCCATGAGTGAAAAAAAATAAGTTAATGTTTTGAGTCCAATATGACTCTCTAGAAGCTGCTATCCTTACCTGATATGCCCCACATATAATCTCCAAATCCATCGGGTCACTGATATTTTCAATAAAGTTGATAAATTCTTAGATATTAAAGGCATCAAGGGTTGTGGAGGGAATCAGGAATACAACATTGTCCCAATGGATCAGCCATGATCATGCAGAATGGCAGAGCAAGTTGGAAGGGCCCACTCCTTCAGTGTTGCTGGTCAAAATCCTGGAACTCCCTCCATAGCAGCATTGTGGATCTACCCACAGTACATGGCCTACAGTGACTGCTTACTACTACCTTCTCAAGGACAATTTGGAATAAATGTTGGCCCAGTCAGCAACACTGTCCCACGAGTGAATTAAAGAAAAATCTGAGCCACATTTCATTTCTCTCAAGGGTCGATGTGTTATGAACTGACATGATCCAAAGATTAATTTTATAAAAAGGATTATACAGATTCATCTAAATATACCATGAACTTCTTGGAGGAAAAGGCACAGGGTACAACAATGTTGGACCTGCGAGGAGCAAGGAGCTTTGATAGAATCGTACAGCTTGGAAACCTTTCTGATGGAGGTCAAGAAGCCCAGACTGTGGGTGATGAGTGTATTTTTGAACTCAGACAGAGAATTCAAGACCTGCCTGAGCAGCAACAGTCCAATGTGACTTTACAATTCTTCTCAGCAAAGTGCATGAGCTACATGATTAGTTGGCATCTACCACACCATCTCCAGAAAAGGGAATGCGCCAGTTATAGCTGTTCCAGCGAGACATCCCAGTGCCAGCAGCTTGTGTTTGCAGAATAACTTTGGATTCAGAACACCATTTTGGACAATCTGTGAAATTCTTTCTTCATGAGTTTGTGTGTGTTCATGCTTCTTTCGTTAAAAAGGAATTTTATATATACAAACTTGGTCAATAATCGTTGCATCTTTATTTGAGGTCTGTAACAAGTTATTTTGTTGCTGACTAAAGAAACTTGGCTGACTTGTTCATACATTGAACTAGACACACACTATTATAGAATTGTCCATTTCACCAACGTGTTCAATTTAAATTTTGTTGTGACCAATGGAGGAACTGGGATTAGAAAAAAACGGTACACACCTCCAATCTAAGAGATAACAACCTACACCACCTCAACACAACGCCACATTCCCCTTAACATACAACCCACACCCCCTCAGGTTGTTTCTGGACGATTCAGCACTTGATGTAGGTATAAAAACTGTAAATGTTCTTCACCAAACTTTTCCAGACCAACAGGATTCTCAGCTGTACTTCCTTATAAAACATATTTCAGTTTAAGGCTATTTTTACCGTAAATTATTTACAAAATGTACTCATTTACACAAGTATGTGCAGAATGAACTCATGTTGATTTTCTGGTTGAATTTCTTATTTCAAACAATCTCATTATTTGATAAAATACTCCTCAATCCGTCTCTTTTTAAGGGGGCTCTCTGTATCATTAGATTGTTGTGAAATTCCGGTGCCAGTGCAGAAGCTGCTTCCAGGATTGATGCCGGTATCCTGGTGAGAATCAAGACACATATCAGCAGCCTCAAGCAGAAGAGCTTCATCATCTAGGTCTTCAGAATCAGCAAATGCTGTTTGGAAAAAGTCAACCATTTTCATCTGCCTTGGACCCTAAAGACAAATACAAACCAGCTCAGAATCATCAAATAATTAAACTGAAAGCAACCAAAAGTCAAAAGTCCAAATCTAAGTCAAAAAACCTACATCTAAAGACCAGAAGGAAGCTGCCACCTACTCCCAAGATCTTGAAAGTGGCCACTTGTTGTTGAAAAACCTTCCCACACCAGTCCAGGGCACATTAGAATCTCCAAACTGTTGGACGATCTGACATAGAAACCAGGAACAAGGACTAGGTCATAGAATCATAGAGTCATACAGCACAGGTTGTGAGGTTTCCCGCCTCAACTACCATGCAGATAATGCGATACAGGTTCCTACCACCCTCTGCATGAAAAAGCTTTTCACCTTAAAATGATGCCCCCTTGTTATTGATTCTCCAAGGGACCGGCTGCTTTCTATCCATCCTACCCATGCCCTTTGTTATCTTATACACGTCCTCTTCTCTGCTCTGAAAGAAACAACAAAAATCTATTCAGTCTTTCTTCATAGCTAAGATGCTCCATCTCGGGCAACATCCTGATGAATCTCCTCTGCACCCTCTCCAGTGCAATCACATCTTCCCTACAGTGTAGTGACCAGAACTGCATGTAGTACTCTAGCTTTATTCAGTTCGTTTTGTACAACTCCAACGAAGCCTCTCTGCTCTTATAATCTAAGCCTCGATTGATAAGACAAGTATCCCATATGCCTTCTTAACCACCCTATTAACCTGCTGCCTTCAGGGATCTGTGGACAAGCACTAAATTCCTCTGAGCTTCCTAGTGTCAACATAGAACATAGAACTATACAGCACAGGAATGGGCCCTTCTGCCGACGATGTTGTGCCCAACATGAAGCCAAATTAAACTAATTCCTTCTGCCCGCCATTGGTCCATATTCCTCTATTCCTTGCATATTCATGTGCTTATCTAAAAGTCCCTTAAATTCCCCATTGTATCTGCCTCCACCACCACCCTCAGCAGTGCGTTCCAGACTCCTACCACTCTGTTTAAAAAAAAACTTGCCCCTCACGTCTCCTTTGAACTTTCCCCCTCCAACCTTAAACACATGCCCCCTAGTATTAGACATTCCAACTCTGGGAAAAAGATTCTGACTGTCAACCCTATCTATACATCTCATAATTTTATAGACTTCTATCAAGTTTCCCCTCAGCCTGCATTGCTCAAGAGAAAACAACCTGAGTTTTTCTAGCTTCTCCTTATAGCTCAGATCCTCTAATCCAGGCAGTATCCTGGTTAACCTCTTCTGCACCCTCTCCAAAGCCTCCACATCCTTCCTGTAACGTGGTGACCACAACTGAATGCAATATTCCAAATGTGGCCTAACCAAAGTCTTACAAAGTTGCCTGACTCTTGTACTAAATTCCCTGACCAATAAAGGCAAGCAGCACGCCACACACCTTCTTTACCATGTTATCTACTTACATGGCAACTTTCATGGAGCTATGGACTTGAACCCAAGATCCGTCTGTGCATCAATGCTATTCAAGAGTCCTGCCATTAATTATATACTTTTCCCTAACATTTGATCTCCCAAAGTACAGTGCTTTACACTTAGTGGGATTTAACTCTGCCATTTCTCTGCCCATATCTACAATTGATCTATATCTCGCTGTATCCTTTGACAACTTTCTACACTATCCACAACTGCACTGATCTTTGTATCGTATGCAAACTTACTGATCCACCCATCTACATTTTCATCTAAGTCATTTATATATATCCCAGTACGGATCCTTGTGGAGCACCACTAGTCATGACCTCCAGCCTGAAAAACACTCTTCCGCCAATATCCTCTGCCTTCTATGGGCAAGCCAATTCTGAATCCATGCAGCTAAGTCACCATTGTTCTCATGCTTCTTAATTTTCTGGATGAGCCTACCATGAGGGACCTTGTCGAAAGCCGTACTAAAATCCATGTAAACACCACTTCTTTCTTGATCACAAAATGCCCTCGCATATTAGCATGTTCAACACTAATCCCACTATCCTTCATATCCTTTTCCTGAATGAATACTGATGCAAAGTATTCATTTAGGATCTCACCCACATTGTCTGCCTCCAAGCACAAGTTCCCTCCTTTGTCCTTGAGTAGTCCTACCTTCTCTCTAGTTATCCTCTTTTTTTAAAATGTACCTATAGAATGCCTTGTGATTCTATTTAACCCTACTTGCCAAGGTCATTTAGTGGCCCTTCTTGCTTTCCTAATTCCGTACTTGAGTTCTTTCCTGCTCTCCTTATATTCCTCATGGGCCCTGTCCAATTTTAGCATCCTAAACCTTATGTATGGTTCTTTCCTCCTTTTGACTAATTTCACAACCCCCTTCGTTATCCAAGGGTCCCTTATCTTGCCATCCTTATCCTTCCTCCTTACTCGAACATGCTGGTCTTGAACTCTCATCAGAGGGTCTTTAAACAGTTCCCACATGTCAAATGTGGACTTGCATGATAACAGCTTCCTTCCAATTAACACTCCCTAGCTCCTGCCTAATACTGATGTAATTTGCCCTCCCCCCAATTTAGTACCTTCCCGCAAGGTCCTTACTTATTCTTATTCACAGCTATCTTAAAACTTAAGGAGTTGTGATTATTGTTGCCAAAATGCTCTTCCACTGAAAGGTCAGTCATCTGGCCGGGTTCATTGGCCAATACAAGGTCCAGTATGGCCCCTCCTCTAGTTGGAAATACTGTTTCAAGAAACCCTCTTGGGTGCACTTAACAGATTCTGCTCCGTCTAAGCCTCTTGATCTAAGGGAGTTCCAGTCAACACCGGGGAAATTAAAGTCACCCACTATGACAACCCTGTTTTTATTGCACCTTTCCACAATTTGCTGACGTATTTGTTCTTCAATCTCTTGGTGGCTGTTGGGAGGCCCAAAGTATAATTCAATCAGAGTGATTTCACCCATCTTATTTTTGAGCTCTACCCATACTGCCTCAGTGAATGAACCTCCAGCATGTCCTCTCCAAGTGCAGATTTAACATTCTCCTGGACTAGTAATGCAACTCCTCCACCTCTTACCTTTCTCTCTATCTCGTCTAACAAAACAAAATCCTGGAACGGTGAGCAGCCGGTCCTGTCCTTCTCTCAACCAAGTCTCTGTAATGGCCACAACAATGTAGTCCCATGTACTGCACACAATATCCAAATGCGGCCTAACAAGGGTTTTATATAGTTGCAACATGCTTTGCCAACTCTTGTACTCCATGCCCTGGCCGATGAAGGCAAGCACGCCACATGCCTTCTTAGTCACTTTGGCTACCTGTGTTGCCACTTTTAGAGAACTGTGGACCTGCACGCCCAGATCCATCTGTATGTTAATGTTCCGAAGGGTTCTGCCATTTACAGTATAAATCACACCTAAATTTGATCCACCAAAATGCATCACCTCGCATTTGTCTGGATTAAACTCCATCTGCCATTTCTGTACCCAAGTTGCCAATCCATCTATATCCGGTTGTATCCTTTCACAATCGTTGGCACTATCAGCAACTCCACCAATCTTCGTGTCATCTGCAAACTTACTAATCACATCACCCATACATAAGAGTCATAGAGTCCTACAGCACAGAGACAGGCCCTTCGGCCCAAACTGGTTTGTGCAGTCCAAAATGTCCATCCACGCTAACCCGTTTCCCTGCACTTGGCCCATATCCTTCTAAACCTTTCCTATCCATGTATTCATCCAAATGCCTTTTAAATGTTGTTAATGTACCCACCTCAATCACTTCCACTGGCAACTCATTCGAAATGTGTACCAACCTCTGTGTAAAAACGTTGCCCTCAGGTTCCCATGTATTCTTTCCTCTCTTACCTTAAACTGATGCTCTCTCTCGTCCTCAATTTCACCAACCCTGGGAAAAAGACTGAGTGCATTTACCCTATCCATACCTCTCATGATCATATACACTTCTGTAAGGACCCCGTCAGTCTCCTATGCTCCAAAGCAAAAAGGTCCTAGCTTGTCCAACCTCTCCCTATAAACTCAGTCCCTTGAGTCCTGGCAAAATCATTGTAAATTTCTTCTGCACTCTTTCCAGTTTAACAACATCCTTCCTATAGTAAGGTGACCAAAACTGAACACAATACTCTAAGTGTGGCCTCACCAACGCCCTGTACAACTGCAATATAACTTCCCAACTTCTGTACTCAATGCCCTGACTGATGAAGGCCAGTGTGTCAAAAGCCTTTTTTACTGCCCTATCTACTTGTGACTCCGCTTTCATGCACCTGAGCTCCAAGGTCCCTCTCTTCCACTATACTCCTTAAGGCCCTACCATTCACTATGAAACTCCTACCTTGATTTGACTTTCCAAAATGCAACACCTCACAGTTATCTATATTAAACTTCATTTGCCATTTCTCGGCCCACTTCCCCAGCTGATCAAGATTCTGCTGCAATTTCTGATAATCTTCACTGTCCAAGATACCGCCTATTTTAGTGTCATCCGCAAACTTACCAATCATGCCTTGTACATTCTCATCCAAATCATTGTTATAGAAAACAAGCAGCAATGGGCCCAACACCGACCCCTGAGACACACCACTAGTCCCAGGCCTCCAGTCAGACAAGCATCCTTCCAGTAATAGCCTCTGCTTCCTACCGTCAGGCCAACTGTGTATTCAATTTCCAAGCTCTCCCTGGATTCCAATGTACTCTAACCTTCCAGAGCAGCCTACCATGTGGAACCTCATCAAAGGCCTTACTGAAATCCTTATAGACTACGTCTACTGCCCTGCCCTCATCAGCCTTCCTGATCACTTCATCAATAAACTCTAGCATATTTGTGAGGCATGAAGCCATGCTGACTACTCCTAATCAAACCCTGGTTCGGCCACATCTGGAGTATTGTGTCCAGTTCTGGTCACCTCATTACAGGAAAGATGTGGAAGCGTTGGAAAAGGTGCAGAGGAGATTTACCAGGATGTTGCCTGGAATGGAGGGAAGGTCTTATGAGGAAAGGTTGAGAGAGCTAGGGCTTTTCTCTTTAGAACGACGAAGGATGACAGGTGACTTGATAGAAGTGTACAAAATGATCAGAGGTATAGATAGAGTAGACAGCCAGAGACTTTTTCCTAGGGTGGAGGTAGCTATTACGAGGGGGCATAGTTTTAAAGTGAGTGGAGGTAGATATAGGGGAGACGTCAGAGGTAGGTTCTTTACTCGGAGAGTGGTAGGGGAGTGGAATGCATTGCCGGAGAGCGTAGTGGAGTTGGCCTCATTAGGGGCATTTAAGCGGCTGTTAGATAGGCATATGGATGATAGTATAAGGTAGGGTTGGAGGTTAGATAGACCTTAGGTTTAGGGTAAAAGTTCGGCCGAAGGGCCTGTACTGTGCTGTACTGTTCTATATTCTAACCCTGTCTTTCCAAATGCATGTATATCTTACCCCTCAGAATCTTCTCAAGTAATTTACTTACCACAGATGTTAAGTTTACTGGTTTATAATTCCCAGGTTTTTCTTTGCAGCCCTTCTTGAATAAGGGCACAACATTTGCTACCCTCCAGTCTTCTGGGACCTCACCTGTGGCTAACAATGATGCAAACATATCAGCCAGGGCCCCAGCCAGGAGAAATGGGGTTGTCATAGTGGGGGATTTTAATTTTCCTGACATAAACTGGGACTGCCATAGTGTTAAGGGTTTAGATGGGGTGGAATTTGTTAAATGTGTTCAGGAAAGTTTCCTTAAGCAGTATATAGAGGGTCCTACTTGGGAAGGGGCAAAACCTGACCTCCTCTTGGGAAGCTCGGAGCTTTGACATTTCGGGCCTAGACCCTTCTTCAGAAATGGGGGAGGGGAAGGGGGTTCTGAAATAAATAGGGAGAGAGGGGGAGGCGGATAGAAGATGGATAGAGGAGAAGATAGGTGGAGAGGAGACAGACCGGTCAAAGAAGCGGGGATGGAGCCAGTAAAGGTGAGTGTAGGTGGGGAGGTAGGGAGGAGACAGGTCAGTCCAGGGAGGACGGACAGGTCAAGGGGGCGGGATGAGGTT
>NC_063338.1:98709089-98726880 GCF_021869965.1 Rhincodon typus
AGGCCAAGCAGTATCAGAGGAGCAGGAAGGCTGATGTTTCGGGCCTTTCTGAAGAAGGGTCTAGGCCCGAAATGTCAGCCTTCCTGCTCGGCCTGCTGTGTTCATCCAGCTCTACACCTTGTTATCTCAGATTTTCCAGCATCTGCAGTTCCTACTATCTCTGGACCAAGAGAAAATTGTGTCCCATTCTGGGCAGAGAAGGCTGACAGGTGATTGAGATGTCAAAAATCTGGATCTGGACAGAGTGGATAAGGAGAAACGATTTCCACTGATGGAAAGCTTAAGAACCAGAGGGCACAGATTTAAGTTAAATGGCCAAAGAAGCAATGGCAACATCAGGAAAAACATTTTTCGTAAGTGAGTGGTTAGCATATGGAAAGCACTTGGAATCATAGAATTTTATAGTACAGGAGGCAGCCATTCGACCCACTGTGTCTGTACTGGCTCCTGAAAGAGCTACCCAGCCAGTTCACTTCCTGACAGTATGATGGAGGCAGGTGTAATCGAGGTATTCAAGAAGGAACTGGATCATTTATTGAAGATTACAGGAGAAGTACAGGACTACGAAGGGTACTGTCTATCAGTCGTGTCCTGAGTCTGTCTTCTGAGGAGGTCATTGTGGTTTTTTGCTGTGGCACGTTGGAACTGGCAATCAATGAGTTGAGCATCATATCCCATTCTTATGAGGGCATCTTTCAGCATTTTAACGTCGCGTTTCTCCTTGTCTGAGCAGATCCTGTATATATACAGGGCTTGTCTGTAGGGGATGGCTTCTTTAACATATTTAAGGTTGAACTAGAGAAGTGCAGCATTGTGAAGTTGAAGTGCAGCATTGTGAAGTTATCTGTGGGTTTGCTGTAGAGTGAGGTAATCAGGTGTCCGTCCTTGATGGAGATGCGTGTCCTCAAGAATAAGACTGATTCTGAAGAGTAGTGCATGGTAAGTTTGATGGTGGGATGAAACTTGTTGATATCGTCATGTAGTCATTTCAGTGATTCCGCACCATGAGAACGGGATACGATGCTCAACTCATTGATCACCAGCTCCACAGCAAAAACCGAAACAACCTCCTCAGAAGACAGTCACAGGACACGACTGATAGAGTACCCTTCATCATCCATTACTTCCCTGGAGCGGAGAGACTACGCCATGTTCTTCGCAGCCTTCAACATGATTTCAATGACGACAAACATCTCACCAAGGTCATCCCTATGCCTTCATGTCTTGCCTTTCAAACAATCGCCAAACCTTAAACAGATCATGTTCACAGCAAACTACCCAGCCTTCAGGACCACAATGATCACTAAGGGAGATATGCGTGGAAAGTTCTTTACGTAGTGGGTGGTGGGTGCCTGGAACGCGTTGCCAGTGGAGGGGATAGAGGCGGGCACGATAGCATCATTTAAGATGTATCTAGACAGATACATGAATAGGCAGGGAGCAGAGGGATACAGATCCTTGGAAAATAGGCGACAGGTTTAGATAGAGGATCTGGATCGGCACAGGCTTGGAGGGCCAAAGGGCCTGTTCCTGTGCTGTAATTTTCTTTGTTCTTTGACCACAACACCACACAACTCTCCCATGACAACCTCTGCAAGACATGCCAGATCATTGACTTGGACTCTACCATCACAAGTTGGAACACCACCCATCACACACATGACAGATACTCCCATGAGGAGCTTGAACAGTTCACCCACTTTACCAACACCTTTCATCCCAACCTCAAATTCACCTTGACCATCTCCAATACCTCCCTCCCCTTCCTGGACCTCTCTGTCTCCATGTCCGGTAACCGTCTCAGCACCAACATCTATTTCAAACTCATTGACACCCACAGCTTCCTTGACTACAACTTCTCGCACCGACCCTCCTGCAAGAACGTAATCCCATACTCTCAATTCCTCCGCCTCATCTCCTCCCATCTTCCCCCCTCCATTGATTGAAAATGCCTTCAACCACATCTCTTGCATTTCCTGCACTTCTGCCCTCAAGCCCCCTCCCCCCAACAAAAATAAAGACAGAGTTCCCCTGGTCCTCACACCACCCCGCGAACCTCCACATCCAGCACATCATCTTCCACCACTTCCGCCATCTACAAGCCGACCTCACCACCAAAGAGATATTTCCCTCCCCAACCCTATCTGCCTTTCATAGGGTCTGCTCACTCCGCGACTCCCTCGTCCACTCCACACTCCCCACCAACCCCACCACACCCGGCACCTTTCCCTGCAACTGCAGGAGGTGCTGCACATACCCCACACCTCCCCTCCCACCTCCATCCAAGGCCCAAGTTAAACGTTCCAAATCCAACAGGGGTTTACCTACACATCCTCTAACCTGGTCGACTGTATCCGTTGCTCCCGATGTGGCCTCCTCTACATCGGTGAGATCAAATGTAGACTTCGTGACGGATTTGCCGAGCACTTGCCCTCCGTATGCTATAATCAATAACAACTTCCCGTTGCTAACCATTTTAACTCCCCCTCCCACTCCCACTCCCTGGGTGACATGTCCATCCTGGGCCTCCTCCTGTGCCACAATGATGCCATGTGCAAACTGAAGGAACAACACCTCATATTCTGCCTCGGGAGCCTACGGCCTGATGGCCTAAACACAGCATTCACCATGAGGTTGTAGACTTGCTCGCTGAGCAGGTGGGTTTGGTTGCAAACATTTCATCACCCTGCTAAGTAACATTGTCAGTGTGCCTCTGGTGAAGAACATAGAACGTAGAACAATACAGCACAGTACAGGCCCTTTGGCCCACGATGCTGTGCCGACCTATTATCCCACTAAGGTCAATCTTACCCTGCATTTTACTATCCTCCATGTGCCTATCCAAGAGTCACTTAAAAGTCTCTAAAGTATCTGACTCCACTACCACTGCCGGCAGCGCATTCCACATGCCCACCACTCTCTGGTGAAGAACCTACCTCTAACATCTCCCCTATACCTTCCTCCAATCACCTTAAAATTATGCCCCCTTGTAATAGTCATTTCCACCCTGGTAAAAAGTCTCTGACTATCCACTCTATCTATGCCTCTCATCATCCTGTAAACCTTTATCAAGTCACCTCTCATCCTTCTTTGCTCCAATGAAAAAAGCCCTAGCTCCCTCAACCTTTCCTCATAAGACCTGCCCTCCAGTCCAGGCAGCATCCTGGTAAATCTCCTCTGCACCCTCTCTAAAGCCTCCACATTTTTCCTGTAATGAGGAGACCAGAACTGAACACAATATTCCAACTGTGGTCTAACCAGAGTTTTATAGAGCTGCAGCATAATCTCACAGCTCTTAAACTCAATTCCCCTGCCAATGAAAGCCAATACACCATATGCCTTCTTTACAACCCTATAAACTTGGGTCGCAACTTTGAGGGATCTATAGACGTGGACCCCAAAATCCCTCTGTTCCTCCACATTGCCGCGAATCCTGCCGTTAACCGTGTATTCTGCATTCAAATTCGACCTTCCAAAAAGCGTTGGTGTTCTGTACCGCTTGTTATTTATATGCCTCAGTTTGTTTCTCAGTGGTTTGTACACAGGGTCTAATTCAATGTGTTTGTTGCTGGAGTTCTGGTTGGAATACTAGGCCTCCAGGAATTCCCTGGCATGTCTCTGTTTGGCTTGTGCAATTATCAATGCGTTGTCCCAGTCTAATTCGTGTCCCTCATTGTCAGTGTGTAGTAGGATAAGTGAGAATTGGTCGTGTCTCTTGGTGGCTAGTTGGTGTTTGTGTCTCCGTATTGTCAGTTTCCTTCCAGTTTGGCCTATGTATTGTTTCTCACAGTCCTTGTGTGATATTTTGTATATTACCCCAGTTTTGCTGGTTTTGGGTATGGGATCCTTTACATTCGTCAGTAGCTGTTGGAGAGTAGTTGTTAGTTTGTGGGCTACTCTGATACCTAGGGGTCTGAGTAGTCTTGTGGTCATCTCTGAAACATCCCTGATGTACAGTAGGGTGATTAGTGAGTCTGGTCATGTTGTGTCTTCCTGTTGTGGTCTGTCTCGGGGGTAATGGCGGATTGTGCTTTTCGAGTATCCATTCCTTTTGAAGACTGTGTATTGGTGCTCCTGTTCTGCTTTGTATAGTTCTGGGTTGCTGCAACGTGTTGTGGCTCGTTTAAACATTGTCCTGATGCAGCTCCGTTTATGGGCGTTGGGGTGGTTGCTAGTATAATTGAGTGTCTGGTCAGTATGTGTGGTCTTTCTATATACGCTAGTCTGGAGTTCCTTGTTGTTTTTGCGTTCTACCACTATGTCTAGGAAGGGTAGTCGGTTGTTGTTCTCTTCTTCTTTTGTGAATTTTATCCCGGTAAGGATGTTGTTTACGTGTCAGTGGGTTTCTTCTAGATTTGTGTGTTTAATAATCACGAAGGTGTCATCTACATATTGGACCCAGAGTTTGGGTTGTATAGTGGGGAGCGCTGTCCATTCTAATCTTTGCATTACTACTTCCGCAGTAATGACACCATCACCTTGATAACTTGTTATGATCTCTCTACCTTAATTAGTTTGTGCAGTTTTAGATTACTTATTACTTTGGTTAGACCCTCGGCATGTGACTCTTACACCTATTATGTTATTCCAGCCATTTGGTGTGTCACCTGCACCACCTTATTTATAAATTTTTGTAATTATCTGTCTGCTTCAATTAATCGGATTATAGGTCATCCCTTCACTTGCTATTCAGCTGTTGACACTTTACTTACTCTGATACCTTTGATCACCTGCAGAGACTTTTTTTCATCCTGTTGACACTCCACTCACACCACTTGTACTATCTTTTGATCCCTCTGTCTATAAATTCTGTCCCTGTGTGCTTCCCTTCACTTCACCTGATGACGGAGCAGTGCTCCAAAAGCTTGTGATTTCAAATAAACCTGTTGGACTATAACCTGGTATCGTGTCACTTCTAACCTTTCAAATTTTGTAATTGTACCCACCTCCACCACTTCTTCTGGCAGCTCATTCTATGCACGCACCACCCTTTGCATGAAAAAATTACCCCTCAAGTTCTTTTAAAATCTTTACCCTCTTGCCTTAAAACTATGTCCTCTAGTTTTGAACTCCCCTATCCTAGGAAAAAGACCTTGGCTTCACAACTAAATGTGTTGATGCAGCTGGGAAATCTCTATCTCTGTGTCATATGAACTGTACACAGTCCACTTTCCTCACCAGAGATAATCATCAGCAGTGCCTCGAGCAACCAAGTAATGAATATCCACACAGTTTAACTGCCCTATGCGATGAACTCGATCTTCAGCTTGAAACAGGATCTGCAGAGTCAGAAAAGGAGAGGGCAACATATCAGTTGAACACCACATCTAAAATCAAACAACTACGCAGTTGGGACATACCCAACCCCAGGTAGTGAAACTAGACAATGTTCAGAATACAACCCATTCAACAGAATGTTTCTCGTCATACTCAGTGTCATTTCCTTCAAAAGTCACTTTTGAAAATTTGTGTCTTTAACTTCCACTCCAGAGACTTAGAATAGAATGGAATCCCCACAGCGTGGAAACAGGCCATTTGGTCCAACAGGTGCACACCAACCCACTGAACAGCATCCCACCCAGACCCATTCTTCTACCCTATCCCTTTAATCCTGCATTTCCCATAGCTAATGCACCTAATCTACATATCCCTGAATACTACGGGTAATTCAGCAACGCCAATCCACATAACTTGCACATCTTTGGACTGTGGGAGGACAATGGAGCACCCAGTGGAAAACCATGCCCACTTGAGCAGCATATCTTAAGCGAAATGGCTCTGATATTAAATTTTCTGAAGAAGGGTCCAGACGCGAAACATCAGCTTTCCTGTTCCTCTGATGTTGCTTGGCCTGCTGTGTTCATCCTGCTCTACACCTTGTTATCTTATATTAAACGTTGCTATTTGTTTCCACTTTAGCGTACCTCATTGTTTAACATGATTAAAGACTCTTTCACACTATTATCCTTCACTGCAGCCAAAAGCAAACACTAATGGAATACAAATGTAAAAGGAAACTAATCACATTAAACTATGTTTAAAAATTGCAAAACAGGATTCTCACTTACCCCAGGGTTCCAGAAAAGTTCAGCAATGACGACCAGATCAGCAGAGGATAAAGTCAAGCCCATATTGGCAGCTGTGATAGACAGCACAGCTACACAGCGTTGCTCAGAGAACTGGAACTGGTCACACAGGGACTGGCGATCGGAGGAGGAAGTGGAGCCATCAATACGGATAAATTTAACTTTCTGTGAACAAAATCAATCGTTACATTATTCACACTTGGCTTCACAGCATGAGGGCAGTCCACACACTATCGTTACAGTGTGGACTCCAAAGCCGGATGAAATACCAAAATCTAAGGCTAAGTGACTTAGAAAGATTTGGACTAACCTTGTGTCCTATTCCTTTAATAATAAAGCCAAGGATTCACGTGCTTTTTAACAGCCTTCTTACCTAGCCACCACTGATGTATGAAATAACGAGGTGTACAGCTGGATGAACACTGCAGGCCAAACAGCATTGGAGGAGCAGGAAAGCTGACGTTTCGGGCCTAGACCCTGCTCCTCTGATGCTGCTTGGCCTGCTGTGTTCATCCAGCTCTACACCTTGGTATCTCAGATTCTCCAGCATCTGCAGTTCCTACTATCTCAGCTACTGATTCACCCTTGTCCACTCTACTGGTCACATCCACAAAACATTCCAGAAGATTTATCAAGCATGATTTCCCTTTAGTGCATCCGTACTGACTAGGGCTGATTCTGTCACTGCTTTCCAAATGCTCAGTTATTACATCCTTAACAATTGACTCCAGCATTTTCCCCACCAACAAAGCCAGGCTAACCTATAATTCCCCATTTTCTCTCTGCCTCCTTTTTAAAAGGGTGGGGTTACATTAGCTATCCTTCAGTCCATTGGAACTCTAATCCCAAAAACGTTACCTTCTCTTCTAGAGTCTCACATAACGCATCTAGAACCAGCCGGTGATGCCCAAACACCAGGAACTTTTCTCTGCCACTCTCCAGCAGATCCTTCACGTATTCCCTGAAATAAAAAGGAAAATTAAAAAGCTTTACCAGCAAAGAAGATTACAGGAAATGCCCTGGGGAGAGAGGTGCTGACGTATGGATGAACTGTGGAATGAGGTAGGAAGTGAAGGAGAAGCAGGTTGAGAGGACAGACCCTTGCGGTCCTTGTGAGATGAGACCACAAGGTGGGAATAGGAAGAGGAGGGAGATGCCATGGAGAAAAAGTTGTGGACCGGGAAGGGCAATTACAAAGATATGAAACAGACTCCCAGGGAGGACACAGGATTACAGGATGGACCCCCAGGGACTGAGATTATAGTTTTAAGGAGATCACTACAGTAAATTAATCCAGCAATTAAAGTGTGAAATTTAAATTGGAACCAAAGAGAACGAGAATTTGAAAGTTTGCCAGGAGCAAGCTTTCAGAACTGCAGATAAAGGGAAGTAGAAACATGGAAAATCGGTACAGTAGGCCATTCAGCCCTTTGATCCTCCACCACCATTTACTATGATCATGGCTGATCATGCAGTTTCAGTATCCCACTCTCACTTCCTCCCCATACTCCTTGATCCCTTTAGCCGCAAGGGCCAGGTCCAGCTCTCTCTTGAATATAGCTAATGAACTGGCCCCCACAGCTTTCTGTGGTAGAGAATTCCACAGGTTCACAACTCTGAGTGAATAAACAACCTATAAATTGGACTGTTTGTCAAAGGGGTTATGATCCATCAAGAATTCGGTCTTTCATGAGATTTACCAACAATAAAAGGCTGCTTTGTTGGGCTACACAGACACGGAGAAATTCTTACAGCTAGAATGAAATAGAAAGTGCACACACATATAGTCACAGTCATACATCATGGAAACAAACCCTTCGGTCCAACTCGTCCAAGCCGACCAAGTTTCCCAAACTAAACTAGTCCCACTTTCCTGCATTTAGCCCATGTCCCTTTAAACCTTTCCTATTCATGTACTTGTCCAAATAGCTTTTAAATGTCGCAACTGTACCTGCATCCACCACTTCCTCTGGCAGTTCATTCCATATATGAACAACCAAGTGTGTGAAAAAGTTGCCCCTCAGGTCATTTTTAAATCTTTCCCCACTCACCTTAAAAATATGCCCTGTGGTTTTGAACACCCCTATTCTATAAGACCTTTGCTATTCACCTTATCCATGCCCCTCATGAACTCATAAATCTCTATAAGGTCACTCCTCAACCTCCGATGCTCCAGTGAAGTCCCAGCCTATCCATCCTTGAGGTCCAGACAAAAGAAGTCGTCTATCATTAAGAAAATTTGATACAAAGATACCTCATTCTCTGAGGAAACTATATCGGTCTGATAGTATCTTCTTAACATATTTGTTTGAATATCCAAGTTTTATTTCCTAACGCAGATTTGAAGACGGTGTCTAAATTTACAGGTGAATTGTATGCTATAAATACCTATACTTAGCACATCCTCTATGATATTGTACTCACTATTATACGGTGATCCAGAATTGATTCTTAAAATAAATATTCATCAGTATTGAAAGATTATAATCAGAAATGTAATTCTTCCAGAATCCAAAAACAGGTAACAATAGAAAATTGGCAAATGGGCAAAAAAGACTGAATGGGGATAAGGGGTTGTTTGTTAGGTCGGCAACTCGTGATCAGTGGGTTCCACAGGGATCAGTGCTCAGACTGCAACTTGGGACAAATGTACTGCAGCCAAATTTGCAGATGACACAAAAATAGGTGGAAAGCCAAGCTGCAAGAGGTATACAAACAGTTTAGAAAGAGATAATAATAGATTAAATAAGTGGGCAAAATGTTTGGAAATGGATTATACAGTGCAAAAATGCAAAGTTGTTCATTTTGGAAGAGAGAAAAAAGAACAAAGTATGATTTAAATTGAGAAAAACTGCAGAATGTTGCATCACAAAGGGACTTGGATGTACTTCTACATGAAACACAGACAGTGAACACACAGGTGTAGCAGGTAATCATAGAACATAGTACAGCGCAACAACAGGCCTTTTGGCCCACCACATATGCACCGACCATGTTGCCATTCTAAACTAATCCCATCTACTTGCTCATGGTCCGTATCCCTCTATCCTGTGTCTGTTCACCTGTCTGTCTACATGCCTCTTAAACACTGCTATCGTATCTGCTTCTACCACCTATCCTAACAGCACATTCCAGATACGTACCACCCTCTGTGTTAAAAAACCTGCTTCACACATCTCCTTTAAACTTTCCCCTCTCACCTTAAACCTATGCCCCCATCCATCCTGAGAAAAAGACTCCAACTATTCACCCTATCCATGCATCTCATAATTTTATACACTTCTGTCAGGTTGCCCCTCAGCCTCTTCTTACGCTCTCACAAAAACAATCCAAGTTTGTCCAACCTCTCATACTAATACACTCCAATACACGCAACATCCTGGTAAACCTCTTTTGCATGCTCTCCAAAGCTGTCACATCCTTCCTATAGGGCAGCAACCAGAACTGCACACAATACTCCAAATGAGGTCCAACTAACACTTTACACAGCTGCAAGATGATTTGCCAACTTTTGTACTGAATGGCTTGACCGATGCCATACACCTTCTTTACCACCTTATCCATTTGTCTTGCCCTTTTCAGGGAGCTATAGAACAAAGAACAAAGAAAATACAGCACAGGAACAGGCCCTTTGGCCCTCCAATCCTGCACCGACATGCTGCCTGTCACAACTAAAACCCCCTTCTCTTCCGGGGACCTTATCCCTCTATTCCTATCCTATTCATGTATTTGTCAAGATGCCCTTTAAAAGTCTCTATCGTATCTTCTCCACTACCGCCCCTACCGACTTGCAGTCCAAAAATCACTCCGCATATCAATGCTCCTAAGGACCCTGCTGTGTACTTACTATGTTTTACTGTGTACTTCCTTCTTGTATTTGACCCCCCAAAATGTATCACTTCACACTGTCCAGATTAAACTCCATCTGCCATTTCCCTACACAACCTTCCAACTGATCAATGTCCTGCTGTCTCCTTTGACAACCTTCCTCACTATCCACAGCACCACCAGTTCTTGTGTCGTCTGTAAACTTAATTATCAGACTGCTTATAGCTTCATCCAAATAATTTTTATTACAAACAACAGAGATCCCAGTACTGATCCTTGCAGAACACCACTGGTTACGGACCCCCAATCAGAAAAACACCCCTCCACAACTACCCTCTGCCTTTTAATGAACATGCCAATTTTGTATCCAACTCACCTAGGATCCCATTTGACTTAATTTTCTGGATCAGCCTAACATGAGGGACCTTGTTAAATGCTTTAGTAAAATCCATGTAGACTACATCCACTCCCCTAACTTCATCACTTCCTCAAAAAACTCAACTAAATTCGTGAGATCTCCTCTGCATAAAGTCATGCTGACTATCCCTAATAAGTCCGTTCTTTTCAAATGCAAGTAAATCATGTCCCTAAGAATCTACTCCAACAATTTCCCTACTGTTGATGTTAGGTTTACCGGCTCATAAATTCCTGGATTGTCCCTGTTGCCCTTCTTAAACAAAGGCAAAACATTCATGATTCCCCAATCTTCTGGGACTTCAAAGTGTCTAAAGAGGATACAAAGATCTCTGTCAAGGTCCCAGCATTCTCCTCCCTTGCCTCCTTCAGTATCCTGGGATAGATTCCTTCAGACTTTGGCAACCTATCTACCTTAATGTTTTTCAAGTCACCAACACCTCCTCTTTCTTAATATCAACATTGCTAGAACATCAACATACTACTCCCTAATCTTACCATCACCCATGTTCTTCTCCTTGGTGAAAACTGATAAAAAGTACTCATTAAGGACCTCACCTACCTTTGCTGGCTCGATGTATAAATTCCCTACTTTGTTCTTGAGTGGACCTACCTTTACCCTAACTACCCTCTTGCTCCTAATATATGTATAAAATGCCTTGGAATTCTCCCTAATCCTACTTGCTAAGGACATTTAGTGGCCTCTTTTAGCCCTCCTAATTTCGCGGTTAAGTGATTTTCTGCTTACTTTATATTTTTCAAGGGCCTTGTCTGATTTCAGTTTCCCAAACCTTACATATGCTTCCTTTTGCTATTTGACTAAAAACTTTCAATATCTCTTGTTATCCAGGAATGAGTGGCACGGTGGCTCAGTGGTTAGCACTGCTTCCTCACAGCGCCAGGGACCCGTGTTCAATTCCGCCCTCGGGTGACTGTCTATGTAGAGTTTTCACGTTCTCCCGTGTCTGCGTGGGTTTCCTCCGGGTGCTCTGGTTTCCTTCCACAGTCCAAAGATGTGCAGGTTAGGGTGGATTGGCCATGCTAAATTGCCTGTAGTGTTCAGGAATGTCTAGATTAGGTGGGTTATGCAGGATGGGTCTGGGTGGGATGCTCCAAGGTTCGGTGTGGACTCGTTGGGCCGAAGGGCCTGTATCCACACTGTAGCGATTCTATGATTTCTGAATCTCAAAATCCTTATCTTTCATCCTCACAGCAACATGTTCACCTTGAACTCTTAAAAACTGGCCTTTAAAAATTCTGACATTTTATTCATTTGTGGGGTGTGGGCGTCGCTGGCTGGCCTGCATTTATTGCTTGTTCCCAGTTGCCCTTGAAAAAGTGTGGTGAGCTACCTTCTTCAACAGCTACAATCCATTCGGATGTGGATTTACCTTCAAACAGCCATCTCAATTTAATTTCTGCAATTCTTACCTAATCCTGTAATTGGTCTCTCCAATTTAGCATTTTCACCCAAGGCCTAATCTTATCTTTATCCACAAGTATCTTAAAACGTGGAATGCCCTGCCTGCAAAAGTAGTAGACTCGCCAACTTTAAGGGCATTTAAATGGTCATTGGATAAATATATGGATGATAATGGAATAGTTTAGGTTAGATGGGCTTCAGATTGGTTTCACAGGTCGGCGCAACATCGAGGGGCGAAGGCCCTGTACTGCGTTGTAATGTTCTATGTTCTAACACTCCAGGATGTACCTACCAAATTCTGCCACATCTAAGCCCCTGGCAGAAAGGGAATCCCAGTCAATATTGGGTAAGTTAAAGTCACCCATTACAATATCCCTGTTGTCTTTCCATCTTTCCATGATCATTTTCTATCTTCCTCTGGCTCTTGGGTGGCCTACAGTATAGCCTCAGAATGACTGCACCTTTCTTATTCCTAACTTCTACTCATATGGCCTCACTGGATGAGTCCTCCAAGGTGTCCTCTCTTTGTCACAACACTTCTTCTGAATTAGTAATGCAATTCACCCATCTCATTTACATCCCTCTCTATCATGCCTGAAACATCTAACCTCCGGAACATTCAACTGCCAGTCCTTCTCTCAATCAAGTTTTTATAATGGCTACAATATTGTAGTTCCATGTACTAATCCAGGCTCTAAGCACATCTCCCTTACCTGTTATATTCTTTGCATTAAAACAAATAAACTTCAGACTGCCAGTCCCACCATGTTCATTAACCTGGCCCTGCTATTCTTCTTATTAGACTTACTTGACTTGACCTGACTGCGACCTTCTCCTCAATTATTATGCATGCTGTCCTACAACTCTGGTTCCCTAGCCTCCTGCCACACTAGTTTAAACCCTCTAGAGTGGCACTGGCGGTGTAAAGATAACAGGACCATTAGCAATGGAATTGACTCCTGGGAAGCTGTATTATGGACAGACCTTTGGGGACGGTAGGCTGATAATGAGACAAACACCACGTTACTCACACAATTGATCTGACTTTGGCCTCCGCTGTACGATTGTAGAAGAGCAGCAAAGCCTCTTTTTTCTCTCGTTTCTGTTATAATGAGATAAAGCAATTTGGAGAAAAGATTATAATCTGAATACGATTTTTAAATGACAAATTCTTTCAAGTTTTGACAAATGTGAGGTGTTTTCCATGTGTAAGCTTCACTGAGCTGGAACTCTGGCTGATACTCTTATACCTAATAGCACTTAAGACCACACTTGCTCCCAATGCCCACCCACGATGGCCCCAGCTCAGGGTGAAGATGGAGGATCGAGGATCTGGGTGTTAGCCTTAGTTTCTTGCAGAAAAGGCAGAAGTGTATACCATGTGCAGTGCATTAATAACAAATGCCCCTTCACAAGTCATAAAAACATTGAAAATAGGAGCAGGAATAGGCCGTTTGGCCCTTTCAGCAAGCTCCATCATTTATTATGGCTTCCCTGTTATCTTCCTTGCTTTTTTCTTAAATAGTAGGGTGACATTTGCAAGCCTCCAACGTGCAGGAACCGTTGCCGGGGTATTGGGGACTTGTCGACTTTCAGCCCCATTAATTTCCCCAGTAAAACTTCTCATTCTCCCTTGTCACTTGGAGCGCCAATTATGGGAGATACAAAGTAATCAATTAGCTTCTCTGCCGTTTCTCCATTCTTTTACATAAATTCTCCCGACTCTCCTTTCAATGAACCTACATTAGTCTTTGCTAAAGGTTTTCTTTTTATATCCACAGAAGATCTTACAGGCTGTTCTTATGTTTTTTTGCTGTATTGCATTCGTATTCTCTTCTTCCTTTTCTGATCAGTTTCTTAGTCCTTTGCTATTTTCTAAGAACTTCCCAATCCTCAGATTTATTAGGATTTCTGACCACTTTTAGTATTGCACGGTGTGCAGTTCTGGTCACTACAGTATAGGAAGAATGTAATTCCACTGGACAGGCTGCAGAGGAGATTCACCAGGATATTAGGACCAAAAGAAATAGGGACAGGAATAGGCGGTTCAGTCCCTCGAGCCTGCTCTGCAATTCAACAGGGCCATGGCTAATCCAACATTCCTCATGTCCACTTTCCTGCTTTTTTGCCATAACTCCTGATTGCTCTACTGCTCAAGGATTTATCTTTCTCAGCCTTAAAGATACACAAGGACTCTGCCTCCATAGCTCTCCGTGGCAAGGAGTTCCAAAAAGTCACAATCAAAGACTCTTAAGGAGAGGTGACGGCCTGTGGTATTATTGCTGGACTGTTAATCCGGAGGCCCAGATAATGTTCTGCAGACCTGGGTTCGAATCCCACCACAGCATATAGTAGAATATGTGACTTGGTAGAGGTGTACAAAATGATCAGAGGTATAGATAGAGTGGACAGCCAGAGACTTTTTCCTAGGGTGGAGGTAGCTATTACAAGGGACCATAGTTTTAAAGTGAGTGGAGATAGATATAGTGGAGACGTCAGAGGTAGGTTCTTTACTCAGAGTGTGGTCGGGGCGTGGAATGCATTGCCGGAGAGGGTAGTGGAGTCGGCCTCATTAGGGGCATTTATGTGGCTATTAGATAGGCATATGGATGATAGTATAAGGTAGGGATGGAGGTTAGATAGACCTTAGGATTAGGGTAAAAGTTCGGCACAACATCGTGGGCCGAAGGGCCTGTACTGTGCTGTACTGTTCTATGTTCTAATATGAATTCATTAAAAATCTGGAATTAAGTGTATAACGATGACCATGAAATCATTGTCAATTGTCAGAAAAACCCATCTGGTTCACTAATGTCCTTTAGGAAAGGATACTGCCATCCTTACCTGGTCTGGCCTACATGTGACTCCAGAACCACAGCAATGTGGTTGTCTCTTATTTGTCCTCTGGGCAATGGGGTTAAATCTGGGGAACAAAAGCTAGCCAGTGACGCCCTCATCCCGTAAACGAATAAACTAAACCTCTGAAAAGAAACTCTTCCTCATCTCAGTCTTAAATTGGCACAGCTTTATATGCCTTCTGGTCCTAAACACTCTCATGAGGGGAAACATCCTTTCTTACCCAATTAAACCCTTTAAGAATCCTATATGTTTCAATGAGATTATCTCTCATTCTTCTAAATTCCAGTGAGTCCCGAAGGGTTTGCTCATAAGACAATTTTCCATATTGAGGATCATCCTGGTGAACCTGTTCTGAACAGTTGCCTGGGGTGGAGCTGTTTATCTCTGAAGAGAGGCTGGATACGCTCAGGTTGTTTTCTTTAGTAGCCATGATGTGGAGGTGCCAGTTTTGGACTGGGGTGGACAAAGTCAGAAGTCACACACCACCAGGTTATAGTCCAACAGGTTCGTTTGAAATCACAAGCTTTTAGAGCCCTCCTCCTTCGTCAGGTGCAGAGTTCCAGAAGCTTGTGATTTCAAATAAACCTGTTGGACTATAACCTGGTGTCGTGTGACTTCTGACTTTATTTTCTTTACAGCAAAGAAGGTTGAGGGAATCCTGATCGATGTGTATAAGATTATGAGGGGCATGCACAGAATGAAGAGAAAGCAGCTGCTCCTTTTGGCGAATAGTCATTAGCAAGGGGCCTAATTTTAAGACGAACTGCAGGAGGTTTAGAGAGGACTTGAGGTTTAGAATTTTCACCCAGAGGACAGTTGGAATCTGGAATGCACTGTTTCAAAGGGAAGTTGAGGTGAGAAATCTCACAATCTTTAAAAAGTACTTGCATGAGTACTTCAATGTCATAACATTTAAGGCTATCAGCCAAGTGGTGGAAAGTAGGACGAGTGAGGTTGTTGGCTTGCTCGCCAAGCTGGCTGGTTATACTACAGAGGTTTCGTCACCATGCTAGATAACATCATCAGTGCGGCCTCCAACGAAGCAATGTTGTTCTACTCCACTTGGAATTTATATGATCCGGTCTGTTAAGTTGGGTTGTGTCATTTCTGGTTCTGTTCTGCATGGATTTGTATATGGGGTCTAATTCCGCACTTTTGTTGATTGCATTATGGGTTGAAAACCAGGCCTCTAGGGATTCCCATGCATGTCTGTGGTTGGCTTGAGCTAGAATGGTCACGTTGTCCCACTTAAATTGATGGCCTTCATTGTCTGAGTGCACTGAGATGAGGGAATGTTCGTCATATTGTTTTGTTGCTAACTGGTGGTCGTGTATCCTGACGGCGAGTTTCTTTCCGGTCTGACCGACGTAATGTTGGTTGCAGTCACTGCATGGTATTTTGTAAACTGTGTTGGTCCTGCATGTCATGGGTATGGGGTCTTTGGGTCCTTGTGAGTGTTTGTTGTAGTGTGGCTGTGGGTTTGTGTGCCACCATGATTCCTAGTGATCGTAGGAGTCTCATTGTCTGTTCTAATATGTTCTTGATTTAGGGTAGTATGGCCAGCATATTGGGGCGTACTGTGTCTTCTAGGCATTGTCTATCTAGTAGGCACCTGTGGATGAAGTTGTTGGGATATCCGTTGTTAGCAACACCTTGTATAGGTGCTCTTCCTCCTTCTTGCGTAGTTCTGGCATGTTGCAGTGAGTTGTGGCCCGTTTGAATAGTGGTCGAATACAGCTTTGTTTGTGGGCGTTGGGGTGATTGCTGTGGAAATTGAGGATTTGGTCAGTGTGGGTTGCCTTCCAATATACTGTGGTTTGGAACTCCCCATTCATCATTCGTTCTACCCTGACATCTAGAAACAGAAGTTGATTGCTGTGTTCCTCTTCTCTTGTAAATCCAATCCCAGTGGAAACATTGTTGATGAGATAGTGTGTCTCTCCTAACTTGGTGGGCTTAATGATGACAAACGTGTTGTCCACATATCAGATCCACAGTTCTGGCCGTATGAGGGGGAGGGTACAGCATTCCAGTCTTTGCATGACTGCCTTTGCAATGAGTCCTGAGACGGGCAACCCTGTAGGTGTGCCATTGATTTGTTTGTATATTTGGCTGTTAAAGATGAAGTGTGTGGTGAAGCATAGGTCCAGTAGTCAGAGTATGTTGCCCTTGCTGATGGAGCTGTTTGGAGTCAGCGTTCCAGCTGCATCCAGTAACGTGGCAAGTGTTTGTTTGGCTAATGGGATGTCAATAGACATGAATAGTGCTGTGATGTCAAAGGATACCATAATCTGGTTGTCATTGATTTTAATGTTCTTGAGGTTAGGAGAGAAACACCATCTAATCAACAACATTTTCACCAGGATCAAATTTATGAGAAAAGAGGAAGACAACAATCAACTTCTGTTTCTAGATGTCAGGGTAGAACGAATGACCAATGGGGAGTTCCAAACCACAGTATATACGAAGGCAACCCACACTGACCAAATCTTCAATTTTCACAGCAATCACCTCAATGCCCACAAACAAAGCTGTGTTAGGACACTACTCAAATGAGCCACAACTCATTGCAAAGCACCAGAACTATGCAAGAAGGAGGAGGGGCAACAACACAAGGTTTTTGCTAACAACGGATATCCCAACAACTTCATCCACAGGTGCTTACTAGATAGACAATGCCAAGAGGATACAGTATGCCCCAATACACTGGCCACACTATCCTATATCAAGAATATATCGGAACTGACGAGACTCCTACGATCACCAGGAATCATGGTAGCACACAAACCCACAGCCATACTATGACAAACACTCAGAAGGACCAAAGACCCCATACCCAGGACCAACATAGTTTACAAAATACCTTGCAATGACTGCAACAAACATTATATTGGCCAGACTGGAAGGAGACGAGCCATCAGGATACACAAACACCAGCTAGCAGCAAATCGACACAACGAACTTTCCATCATTTCAGTGCACTCAGACAATGAAGGTCATCAATTTAAGTGGGACAATGAGACCATCCCGGCTCAAGCCAACCACAGACACACATGGGAATTCTTAGAGGCCTGGTTTTCAACCTGTAATGCAATCAAACATGTGGAATTAGACCCCATATACAAACCCATGTAGAACAGAACCAGAAATGACACAACCCAGCTTAACAGACCGGATCATA
>NC_063338.1:98731880-98788618 GCF_021869965.1 Rhincodon typus
GAGATTTACCAGGATGTTGCCTGGTATGGAGGGAAGGTCTTATGAGGAAAGGCTGAGGGACTTGAGGCTGTTTTCGTTAGAGAGAAGAAGGTTAAGAGGTGACTTAATAGAGACATACAAGATGATCAGAGGATTAGATAGGGTGGACAGTGGGAGCCTTTTTCCTCGGATGGTGGTGGCTAGCACGAGGGGACATAGCTTTAAATTGAGGGGTGATAGATATAGGACAGATGTCAGAGGTAGGTTCTTTACTCAGAGAGTAGTAAGGGCCTGGAATGCCCTGCCTGCAAAAATAGTAGACTCGCCCACTTTAAGGGCATTTAAATGGTCATTGGATAAACATATGGATGATAATGGAATAGTTTAGGTTAGATGGGCTTCAGATTGGTTTCACAGGTCGGCGCAACATCGAGGGCCGAAGGGCCTGTACTGCGCTGTTATGTTCTATGTTCTATGTTCTAGTTCCGGTCGCCTCATTACCGGAAAGATGTGGAAGCGTTGGAGAAGGTGCAGAGGAGATTTACCAAGATGTTGCTTGGAATGGAGGGAAGGTCTGACATAGAAAGGTTGAGAGAACTAGGGCTTTTCTCTTTAGAACAACGAAGGATGAGAGGTGACTTGATAGAGGTGTACAAAATGACCAGAGGTATAGATAGAGTGGACAGCCAGAGATTTTTTCCTCGGGTGGAGGTAGCTATTACGAGGGGGCATAGTTTTAAAGTGAGTGGAGGTCGATATAAGGGAGACGTCAGAGGTAGGTTCTTTGCTCAGAGAGTGGTAGGGGCGTGCAATGCATTGCCGGAGAGGGTGGTGGAGTCAGCCTCATTAGGGGCATTTAAGCGGCTTGTAGATAGGCATATGGATGATAGTATAAGGTGGGGGCGGCAGTTAGATAGACCTTAGGATTAGGGTAAAAGTTTGGCACAACATCGTGGGCCGAAGAGCCTGTACTGTGCTGTACTGTTCTGTGTTCTGTGTTACCTAGCATGGTGATGAAATCTCTGTGTGATAACCAGCCAGCTTGTTGAGCAAGCCAACAACCTCATCCACAACCCAAGCTACAAATCTTCGCAAGAACCTTAAAGTAGGGCTAGTGTAGATTTTGTGTAGATTTTGTTACTGCAAACTCGATTTCCGAAAGGGCTGTTCTGCACTGTATTGTTTTATGATTAATGTTTTAACGATGATTTGTAGGTCAATTGCGGCTGGAGCTGTTGGTTGGTTCGCTGAGCTGACTGGTTTTCATGCAAACGTTTCATCTCCCTTCTGGGTGACATCATCATTGCTGTCTAGTTTTATGATTCTACGAATGCTTAACTTCATTCATTAAACACAGTTGACATTTTTGAGTTTCTGCGTAATAAATGAATGCATAGTTGTCATGTAATAATTCATTAAATATTGTTAATTGCCTATGTATAGTCCTGCCTTTCCATTTTAGTTCAGCCAAGTTGTGCTTTGCATTCATAATTTCCTTTCTTCGAATATGCTATGCTTGTTTCAGACTGAACTACTTCACTTTCAAGCAAAATGTAAAATTCTATCATATTGTGTCCACTCATCCTGAAAGGTCTTTTGCAACAAGGTTGTTAAATGTGCCTGTTTTCATTACATAATACCAGATTCAAAGTAGCCTGTCTGCTCTCGAAAATCCTGCAGGAACTTGTCCTCTATAGATTTAATGCTCAATTAGTCTACCCATTCTATCTTGTATGTTAAAGTCACCGACGATTACTTTGTTACCCAGGATATGTGCTTCTCATCTGATTGTACCATGTCCCATACTCCGACTACTATTTGATGGCCAATAAATAACTCTAACCAATGTTCTGCTGCCCCTTGCAGTTTCTTAGTTCACCCAAACAGATTCCACACATTGTTCTGAGATCCTCCCTTACTAATGTCCTGATCCTATCTTATATTATCAGTGCAGCTCAACTTCCTTTTCCATCTTGCCCATCCTTCCCAAATGTCAAATATCCTTCAAACTTCAGCTCCTGGTCCTGGTAACCATGAAGTTTCTGTTATCGCAAATATATCATAACCATTTACCTGTATTTGGGTTTTAGATAATCTACCTTGTTGCAAGTGGTAGAGTGCACTTAAATATTTGACATCATTTCACTTGCAGGCATACTCGGCGGTAAGCTTGGTTTCCCCTGTCTTCTTGTCTCCTTAGCAGCTTTTCCATTCCTGTTACAAATTTAACTCCCTTTCGATTTGGGTTACTCCTCAGTTCCCATCTCCTTGGCAAGCTAATGTAAACCCACACAACAACAGAAGCAAATCTCCCTGCACGAATATTAGTCTGTTTATGTATACTATTCTGTTGATGCAGACTTGATGGGTTAAATGGCCTCTTCTGTACAAATCACAGCATTTATCGGCTCCTGAAAGAGCCACCCAGCTAGTCCCACTCTCCAGCCCTATCACTGTAGCCCTCTAACTTCATCACTTAAATTTATATCCAGCTCTCTTTCGAAACTTTCTTATGGAATCAGCCACCGCCACTCTCCCAGGCAGTGCACTCCAAACCTTAACAACTCTGAGTAAAGAAGTTTCTCCTCACCTCACTGCTAGCTCTCTTGCTGATTATCTTGAAATTGTGACCCCAGTTACTGACATATGAACTAACAGAAACAGAATATCCTTCCTTAGCCTGTGAAAATTATTCATAATTTTAAACACTTCAATAATGTCATCTCTTAATCTTCTCTGTTCCAAAGATAATAAGCCCAATCTCTCTAATCTTTCCTTATATCTAAAATCCTTTATTCCTGGTATTTTTCTAATAAATCTCCTTTGAACTCTTTCCATGGCTTCAACATCCTTCCTTAGATAAGGTGCCTAGAACTGAACACAATATTCCAAATGTGGTCTGACCAATGATTTGCAGAGGTGTAGCATCATTTATTTGCTTCTATACCCAATGCCTCGATTTATAAACCCAAGAATCCTATAAACCTTATTAACAACTGTTTCAACTTGCCTGGCCATCCTCAGAGAATCATGCACATGAACCCTGAAGTCCCTCAGCGCCTGTACCCACCTAAAAGTTGCACCATTAAGCCTGTACTGTCTCTCCATACTTTTTCTACGAAAATGCATTGCCTCATCTTTCTATGCACTGAAATTCATCTGCCAGGTCTCTGCCCATTTGGCCAACTTATAAATGTTTCTCTGAAGTCGCTCAGCATCATACTTACAATTCACTATTCTGCATAGCTTAGTATCACCCGGAAATTTCAAGACTTTGCCCTCAACACCCAACCTGAAATCGTTTATATAAATCAGAGAAAGCAAAGGTCCCTGCAGTGACTGCAACCAGCTGGATCTTGTTGACTATGAGATCCTTGATTAGGGTTGTTAACCTGGGCCAATCAGGAAAGCCCTGGCTGAGCAATCTAACCAGGAGATTTAGAATCTCCTCATTTCAGGGGACGGACTCCAAGCTGGTTGGCCACAGCTAGTGTATTTTCCACAAGTAAACAAAGGGTGACCTGGTGACGGGATACCGGCCTCTGTGTAGTTATTTCAGTCCCAAAACCAGGAACACCACTTTCAACTCGTCTCCAGTCCGAGAAATGCCCACCTATACCTACGTTCCGTTTCCTCGCTTTTAGCCAACTTCTAATCCATGCTGCCAAGGACCCATCAATCCCAAACAGTTCTAATTTGCTAACCAACCTGCCATGTGGCACTGTATCAAATGCTTTCTGAAAGTGCAAATATACAACACCCACACCACTACCTTCATCCACTGTCTGTGTCACTTCATCAAAGAACTCAATTAAATTTGTCAGACATGACCCGGCCTTGACAAAGCCATGTTGACTGGTAGTATTAAGTTATTTTTCTCTAAGTGTATATTTACCTTATCCTGTATTATGGCTTCCATCAGTTTTCCCAATATTGATGTTAAGCTGACAGGTCTGTAGTTTCCTGGGTTATCCACTGTCCCTTTCTCAAACAATGTTGTCACATTTGCAATCCCCCAGGACTAATCCTGTGTTCAGATAGGCCTGGAAAATTTCCATCAATGGTTCCACAATTTGCTCCCTTAACTTCTCAGCAACCTAGGATGCATTCTATCCAGGCCTGGTAACTTCTCTACCTGGATTGTTGCCCTTTTAGCACCTCTTTATCTATCACTATACTGTTCAGTTGTTCACCACCCACATGTTCAATGAGAGCTGTGAACTATAGTTCTACATGAGCTATATTAATGTACAGCTCACTGACCAAGCACTGGTCACGCTTGGTGGTCATGACAATGCACAAAAATGAACTTTTACAGGACAATAAAGCCTGGTCAATTGAATATAATGGTTTATTCTTGGTAAAATATGTTAAAAAGATTCTAGAGAAACTGGACTTATTGCTGCAGTTTAATTGGCAACTTGGTAAGACAAGTCACCACCAAACTGACCACTCGCTTGCGTTTGTCAACAAGGTATTTGCTTAGTCAGTTTATGAGCTTAAAGGAAAGCAGTCACTGTGAGCAATCTGGGTTTACTGCATGAAAGTTGCTATTAGTTGTTTACTTGTAATCTCCTGCTGACTTCCAAGTAAAGAAGACACAGGTGGACTTCAACAACTGTACAACCCTGCATGGTGTAACAGTAAAACAGGGAAGGTGGCTCAACCATCGCTAACAAGGAAAATCAGGGATATTTAAAATTCAGAAATTTAAAATTCAGTAGAGGAAGACAAAGGGTTTAATTCGGAAGGGGAAAATAGAATATGAAAGTAAGTTTGTGGAGAATATAAAAACTGACTGCAAAAGTTTCCATAGATAAATGGAGAGAAAAAGACTAGTGAAGACCAACGTAGGTCTCTTACAGTTAGAATCAGGTGAATGCATAAATGGACAAAGAAATGGAAGACCAATTGAACAAATACTTTGTCTTCTTTCAGGAGGACACAAATAATCTTCCAGAAATGCTAGGGGACAGAGGGTCAAGCATGAAGGAGGAACTGAAGGAAATCCTTATTAGTCAGGAAATGGTATTGGGGAAATTGATGGGATTAAAATCCGATAGGTCCCCAGGGCCTGATGTTCTGCATCACAGAATACTTAAGGAAGTGGCCCTAGAAATAGTGGATGCATTGGTGATAATTTTCCAGCATTCTACAGACTCTGGATGAGTTCTACTGGACGGCAGCGTTGCTATTGTAACACGACCTTTTAAAAATGGAGGGAGAGAGAAAATGGGGAATTATAGACCAGTTAGCCTGATATCAGTGGTGGGGAAAATGCTGGAGTTAATAGTTAAGGATGTATTAACTGAGTGTTTGCAACGTTATGACAGGATCGGTCCAAGTCAGCATGGATCCACTAAAGGGAAATCATGCTTGACAAATCTTCTGGAATTTTTTGAGGATGTGACCAGTAGAGTGGACAAGGGTGAATCAGCAGATGTTGTGTATCTGGACTTTCTAAAGGCTTTTGACAAGGTTTCTCAAACAAGAGATTAGTGAGGAAAATTAAAGCTCATGGTATGGAGGTAATGTATTGACGTGGATAGAGAACTGGTTGGTAGACAGGAAGCAGAGAGTTGGAATAAATGGGTCCTTTTCAGAGTAGCAGGCAGTGACGAGCGGGGTACCGCAAGGTTCAGTGCTGGGACCTCAGCTGTTCACAATATGCACTAACGATTTGGACGAAGGAGTTAAATGCAGTATCTCAAAATTTGCAGACAACAATAAGCTGGGCGGCAGTGTGTGCTGTGAGGAGGATGCTAAGAGGCTGTAGGGTGACTTGGACAGAATAGCTGAGTGGGCAAATACTTGGGAAATGCAGTGTAATGTGGATAAATGTGAGGTTATTCACTTTGGTGGCAAAAACAGGAAGGCAGATTATTGTCTGAATGTCTCACATTCCGATCATTTAATCGGAATGATCAACATTCCCCCTTCCCACTATTACATGAATGCTCCTGTTAGAAAGGAGGGGTCAAACCATCTGATAACTAAAATTGAAACACAAGCCCCCAGTCTGTTATGGTGGGAGCAGAGGTCCCCTTCTAATAATTAAACCCGAAATAGCCAGACAAACACGCCCCATCTTGCCTAGTGTTACAAAGAAGGAGAAGTTAAATGAAAGAAAATCCCTGATGTTCACTTTGTAAGTAGCAAGTAACAATTTATCTATTTAACCCTAACAGTGAACAAATTAACAGAATTACTAACAAACCAAACAATTCCCCCTTAACTACTATTGCCTAACTGAACTAAATTCTACCAGTATGTTGTTCCAATAAACACAAGTCCCACTTATATAAACACAGGTAATAAGAAAATAAATTAAAACTTAGTCTCTCAAAGTTTACATGCCTTTCTTCTGCTGTTCTCAAGTCATAAACACCTTTCTACTGCTGATCCAGCTGTCAGGGATGTTTTCTCTGTGAAGTCTTCTGTGAGGACTCTTAGCTAGAAGGGCCGTGGTACCTTTAATGGATTCATGGTGCTTTCTTAGCGAGCTTAGCGATTTCTTGTGAGAGCTAAATGCTTATTTCTCAGATGGCGGTTTGCTCTCACACCAATTTTCAAAAACCCTCTCCTTATATATCTTGGATGACATATCAATTTTCTTACAATAGCATTGGTCCGAGGTTGTCAAAACCATCAGATTTAAATTCAATTGGCCTGCAATTGCTAAGTGCTTGGTTTAAATTAATTGACTGATTCCAGCTAGTTGCCGAAACATCAAAACAAATCTAAGATTTCCAATCACACAGCCAATTGATATATGTTTCAATTTCAGAACTGTCTGTACCCCTGCTTAGAAAAGCACTTTACATCTTAAAGGTGCCACGTGCTCTTCTCCCTTATCATTTTATTCACAAACAAATTCTAGCTTCCTGCCTTCCATTTCACGATTACTGCATATAACTTCGTAACACTGCCTCCTCCACACTTCACTTCAACTCTGATGAACAGTCATCTAGACATGCAACGTTAGCTTGCTTTTTCTCCATGGATGCTGCCTGACCTGCTGTGATCTCCAGCATTTTTCTTTTCAGTTAAAATTCCAGCATTTGCAGTAATTTGCTCCTATTTTGTGTGAATTGTGGCAGTTTAGAAATAGGTGAGGTGCAATGAGACCTGCATGTCATGGTGGAACAGTCACTGAAGGGTGGCATGCAGGTGCAGCAGGCAATGAAGAAAGCTAATGGCATTCTGGCCTTCATAGCAACAGGACGTGAGCATAGGAGTAGGGATGTCTTGCTGCAGTTATACACGACGTGGGTGAGTATTGTGTGCACATTTGGTCTCTTAATCTGAGGAAGGACATTCTTGCTATTAAGGGAATCGAGCGAAGGTTCACCAGACAGATTCTCAGGATGGCAGGACTGACATATGAAGGAAGACTGGATCAACTAGGCTTGTACTCACTGGAGTTTAGAAGAATGAGGGAGGTATCTCATTGAAACATATAAAATCCTGACAGGTCTGGACAGGCTGGATGTGGGAAGAATGTTCCCGATGTTGAGGAAGTCCAGAACTAGGGGTCACAGTCTAAGAATAAGGGGCAAACCATTCAGGACCGAAATGAGTAAGAATTTCTTCACTCAGACTTGTGAACCTATGCAATTCTCTCCCACAGGAAACTGTTGGGGCCAGTTCATTAGATATATTCAAGAGGGAGCCATGGCCCTTGCTGATAAAGGGATCAAGGGGTATGGAGATAAAGTGGGAGTGGGATACTGAAAATGCATGACTAGCCATGATCATATTGAATGGTGGTGCAGACCCAAAGAGCCGAATGGCCTACTTCTGCACTTATGTTCTATGTTTCTAAACGGAAGTTATGCCAGAAATCTTTTTTGTTTACACTTGTTTTTCCCATAGGTCAGAAATCTGTAAACTATTGACAAAACATTTTACAACATGCAAATACAACACACTCACAAAATACTAAGTGATTAAAGCACCAATGAATCCAAACAAAGAATAGTTTCCAAAAGCTCAATTATAAATTACTACTGATATTAACAATTAAAGCAGCAATCTTCAATACTAGATTAATCACTGAGATCAACTGCAAAGCAAAACAGAGCGACAGGCAAGGCTTTGTATGCATCAAGTTCTGGGTTCAGGAAGACAACGTGCTTCAGAAGGTCTTAGTTCTGTTTCATTCTGTAGTTAAACTCTCCAGAATCTAAGAATATGTATAGTTGACCCACTAAAAATCCTTCTTGTAGATTACAAAGGAGACTTAATTATATTTAGAAATCATGTGTCTCAAGATAAATTGACAAGAGCTACTCAGTGCACCTCTGACTTTTTTGGGCTCAGGCACAGGAGATCAGAGTTTCCCCAGGTGAGCTGGGCTAACCAAACAAATAGACAAAAGCTATTCTTTATGGGATCTTGCTGTGCACAATACAGATACTATGTTCACCAACATAACAGTCCCCATTTTCCAGAGTGAGTAAATTTTGTAACATGGTCAGGTATTACTGAGGAAGTTAATTTCCTTTCCATATTCTCTATAATTGTCATACTCATCATCACATACCGTTTTATGGTCTTTTGTCATCTCTTTAGCAGCTGCCTCCAATGCTGCCCTGGCTTTCGCACTCACGCCCTCAGGCTGTACAAGCACCATTTTACGCCTCTTAGCTGGTAGCTGTGTCATTACATCAGATTTCAGCCGCCTGATCATGAGAGACTCCAGAAGCAACAGCCGCAGTTCCACCAGATTGGATGATCCTGAGTAATCCCATCCCCAGGGCAACTGCCAAATGATGGAAGCAAGAACATGAACTAGGTGTAGGAGAACTAGGGTGGGAAAAGAAAGCGATATGAGGGAAGGGGGGTTAAGTCACAGGGAGAGAGGAACTGTGTGGAGGGCCACGGGAGAAAAGAGGTTGGGGAAGAGTATGAAACAGGGTAAGTGCAGTGAAGGAAAGAAAGAAAATGGGAAATGGTGGTTGTGGGGTTTGGAGAATTGGGGAAGACCAGAGAGGAGGGAGAGAACTACCTGGGTGGAAGACTATAAAACCATAAGATATTAGGAGCAGAATTAGGCCATTTGGCCCATCAAGTCTGTTCTGCCATTCGATCATGCCCATGTTGCTCAAACCCATTTATCCTGCCTTTTCTTTCCCCACTTCTGCCTAGCCAATGACATCCATATCCCATGAATGATTAAAAAAAACTTTGATCACCCTACTAATCAAGAATCTCCCTCTATCTACGTGTCCTTGGGTCCTAGTCTCCTACTAGTGGAAACATCTTCTCCATGTCCGCTCAATCCAGGCCTCTCGGTATTCTGAGGAAGGGTTACTTGAGCCGAAACACTAACTCTGATTTCTCTATACAAATGCTGCCAGATCTGCTGAACTTTTCCAGCAATTTCTGTTTTTCTGTCAATATTCTGTAAGTTTCAATGAGATCACCCGCATCCTTCTAAACTCCTTCCAGTACAGACCCAGAGTTTTCAATCGCTCTCAAATGACAACCACTTCATTTCCAGGATCATTCTTTTGAACCTCACCTGGACTTCCTCTAAGGCCAGCATACCCTTCTTCAGAAACAAGATTCAAAACTGCACACAATATTCCAAACACGATAGGGGAGGCAATGGCTAGTGGTATTAGCGCTGGACTGTTAATCCAGAGACACAGATAATGTTCTGGGGACTCGGGTTCGAATCCCGCCACGGCAGATGGTGAAATTTGAATTCAACAAATATCTGGAATTAAGAGTCTAGTTATGACCATGAATCCATTGTCGATTGTTGGAAAAATCCATCTGGTTCACTAATGTCCTTTAGGGAAGGAAACTGCCATCCTTACCTGGTCTGGTCTATATGTTGACTTAACTGCTCTCTGGGCAATTAGGGATGGGCAACAATGCTGCCTAGCCAGCGGTGCCCTCAGCCCGTTAATGAATAAAGAAAAAATAATAAAAATGACCAGAGCCTTATACAGCCTCAGTACCTCCCTGCTCTTAATTCTAGCTCTCTTGAAATGAATGCTAACATTGCACTTGCCTTCCTAACTGCCAATTAAACCTGCAAGTTAACCTTAAGAGAATCCTTAACTAGGAAACCAAAGTCCCTTTGTGCTTCAGGTTTTCGAAGTCTTTCCCCATTTAGAAAATATACTATGTCTCTATTCTACCTATCAAAGTGCACAGCATCACACTTTCCCACATTGTATTCCATCTACCACTTCTCTGCCCACTATCCTAGCCTGTCCAAGTCCTCCTGCAGCCTCCCTAACTCCTCAACACTACCTGTCCCTCCACCTATCTTTGTGTCATCTGCAAACTTCGCAACAGCGCCTTCAATTCGATCGTCCAGATTGTTAATGTATAACATGAATAGCTGCGGTCCCAACACTGACATGTGTGGAACTCCACTAGTCACCGACCTCCATCCTTCTGCCAATCAACCAATTCTCGATCCGTGTCAGTATCTTGCCCCTGTCACCAAGGGCTCTTGTCTTATTTCACAGCTTTCTGTGCAGCACCTTATCAAAGACCTTCTGAAAATCCAAATAGATCACGTCCACTGGCTCTCCTTTGTTCAACTTACTCATTACCTCGTCAAAGAATTCTAACAGATTTGTCAGGCATGATTTCCCCTTGACAAAGCAGTGCTGACACGGCCCTATTTTCCCGTGCATTTCCAATTACTCTGCAATCTCATCCATACAATGGACTCTAAAATCCTACCAACAACTGAGATCAGGCTAACCGGCTTATGATTTCCCATCTCCTGCCTTCCTCCCTTCTGAAACAGGGTATTACATAAGCCACTTTCCAGTCCTGTGAGACCCTGCCTAACTCCATTGATTCCTGAAAAGATCCCCACCACTGCCTCTGCATCTCCTCAGCCATCTCCCTCAGAACCCTGAGGTAACACACCCAGTCTAGGGGATTTATCCACCTTCAAACCTTTCAGCTTTTCTAGCATCTTCTCTTTCTTGATGGCTTTTACACTCACCTCCACCTCTGACTGATTGTGGGCTGGGGATGTGAGTACATGCATGAATAAAATGTTCAAGAATGCTCACCCGTTTGGCAGCGCAGTAACGGATTCCGAAGTCGTGGAAGTTTGGAAACAGTTTGGGCTGGAGCACAGCGATCTGACTGTACAGCTCAGCTGGTCTGGACATCGCTGGTGTCCCAGAGAGAAGGATGAGTCTCTTTGCTGCCTGGAAAAAGATCAGCAACAGGAGTTAGGGTCCGTACACTGGTCATGTCACAGCTTCTATCTGGCTCACCCTCCCATAATGCAGTAATGACAAGAGTCAAAGACATTCTGTCCCAGTGCTGAGAAAGAGATAATGTGATCTGGTTGGTATTTCATTCAGATACAGAGAGAAAGGCTGAGGTTCAGCAATCAGGCACCTCCCAACACAGGACGCACCTGGAGGAGGGGGCGAGCAGCTTTACATCGCGCTGTCTTCACATTCTTCAGGAAATGAGATTCATCCTAAAATGCGAGAGAGAAAAAGAATTAGAAATCGAAGTAGAGATCTGCTGTGCAAGGCAAAACAGAATTATAATGGTCAGAGAATCTTAGGCAGTGGGATCCGGGTCTAAACTCTCAGTTTGCATAATGCAAACTTCAACTCAAAAACATCATTTTCTGTAAAGTTTAGGTTTTACGAAGAGACCAGCTCATTAAACCTAATAAAATCTCCCTAACAGGACTGTCTGCTCATGATCCAAACTTTACCAGAGTTGGCCCAGACGATAGCTTCAAGTTTCCCTGATAAACATCTACACACCAGCTGATAATCAACCAACAGTCAGCAATACGGGGCAAATATGGGGCAATGGATATTGAAATATCTCTATTCAGGAACAGATGTAGATGTGACAGATCAAACATTGTATTAATCTTTGATTTAACGACATACAGCACCAGGAATAGATGCCGAGTGTGGGATTTATCTGTGTGTATATTTTTTTTTCTTTATTCATTCACGGGATGAAGGTGTCGCTGGCAAGGCAGCATTTATTGCCCATCCCTAATTGCCCAGAGGGCAGTTAAGAGTCAACCACATTGCTGTGGTCTGGAGTCACATGTAGGCCAGACCAGGTAAGGATGGCAGTTTCCTTCCCTAAAGGACTTTAGTGAACTAGATGGGTTTTTCCGACAATTGACAATGGATTCACAGTCATCATTAGATTCTTAATTCCAGATATTTTATTGAATTCAAATTCCACCATCTGCCATGGCGGGATTCAAACTCAGGTCCCCATTACCTGGGTTTCTGGATTAACAGTCCAGCGATGATACCACTAGGCCATCATATTGGTTGCCGTGATTTGCTTAACCTGTAACTAGTGGAGTAACACAGGGCATAGTACTGGGACTACAATTATTTGCTAGATGTATTAACGATTTGGATGGGGAAAATGAATGTAATATAGCCAAGCTTGATACAAAAATAAGTGGGAAGGCAAGTGTTGAAGATAACACAGAATCTGCAGAAGGATGTAGACAGGTTACATGAGTGTGTAATAACTTAGCAGATGGAAATTATGTGGGAAATGTGAGGTCATGCATTTTGGCAGATGCCAGAGGACTGCAGCTTATGTGAATATACTTTTCAAGAAGGGTAGTAAAATTGAAACAGGGGACTACAGATCAGTGGCCTCACATCAGTGGAAGGGAAATACCATAAAACCATACAAATAGGAACAGGTATAGGCTGTTCAGCCCCTCAAACCTGCTCTGCCATTCAATAGCATCATGACTGATCCAACATTCCTCATGTCCACTTTCCTGCCCTTTCCCAGTAACCCTCGATTCCCCGACTAATCAAGAATCGATCTATCTCAACCTTAAATACACACAAGAACTCTGCTCCCATGGCTTTTTGTGGCAATGAGGTCCAAAGACTCTCAAACCAGAGCAGAAATTTCTCTTCATCTTAGTCTCAAATTGGCACCCATGAAACCATAAGAGATAGGAGCAGAATTAGGCTATTCAATCTATCGAACTTGCTCCTCCGTTTGATCATGGCTGATATGTTTCTCAAATCCATTCTCTTGCCTTCTCCTTGTAACCCTTGGCCTCTTAACCAATCAAGAACCTATCTATCTCTGTCTTAAATGACTCAATGACTTGGCCTTCACAGCCCTCTGTGGCAATGCTTTCCACAGATGAACCACACTGTAGCCTGAAGAAATTCCTCTTCTATTCTGGGACTATGCCCTTAGGTCCTCGAATCTCCCATTAGGGAAAACACCCTCACAGCATTAACCCTGTCAAGCTCCTTAAGGATCCTATATGTTTCAACAAGATCACCTCTCATTCTTCTAAACTCCAGTGAGTCGAGTCCCAACCTGTTCAGCCTTCGCTCATAGAACAATCCTCTATGATGGACTAATTGACTCGCTCTAAGTTATATCTTTCTGTTTTTTTCTTATTCCAAAACTATTCAAAATGGTGCCAGATCATGGCGACCGTGGAAAAGCTTGTCACTATATTTTACTACATTTCTCACTGTAAAATACACACGACAATAAAATCATTCATTCATTCAATACCAGAGATCATCCTAATGAACCTTCTCTGAACTGCCTCCAGTGAAATGATATATTTCCTCAAATAAGGGGACCAAAACTGCTCACAGTACTCGAGATATGGTCTCAACAGCACCTTGGAGAGTCACAGTATGATTTTCCTACTCTTCTACTCCAATCCCCTTGAAATATGGGCCATCATTCCATTAGCTTTCCTAATTACCTGCTGCACCTGTGTGCTAGTTTTCTGTGTTTCATGTAGAAGTACCTCCAAGTCCTTTGTATTGCTGCTTGCTGCAGTTTTTCTCCATTTAAAGTAAATTCTGTTCTTTTGTTCTGCCTTCAACTTCACATTTGCCCCCATTACACACAATTTGCCAATTTTTTGTCCACTTTCTAAACATATCTTAACATAGAGGAAAAGTTTAAGGGAGATATGCGTGGTAAGTTCTTTACGCAGAGGGTGGTGGGTGCCTGGAACGTGTTGCCAGCGGAGGTGGTAGAGGCGGGCACGATAGCGTCATTTAAGATGTATCTAGACAGATAGATGAATGGGCAGGGAGCAGAGGGATACAGATCCTTGGAAAATAGGCGACAGGTTTAGATAGAGGATCTGGATCGGCGCAGGCTTGGAGGGCTGAAGGACCTGTTCCTGTGCTGTAATTTTCTTTGTTCTTTTATATCAATATCTCCCTTTAAACTGTTCATATCCGTCTCACAGCTTGCCTTTCTACTTATTTTTGTGTCACCTGTAAATCTGGCTACAGTACATTCACTTTCTTCCTCCAAGTTATTTACATATTGTAAACAGTTGCAGTCCCAGCACTGATCCCCTTGGAACTCCACTGATCACAAGTCACCAACCTGAAAAAGAACCCCTTATCCCCACTCAGTGTTTCCTGCCCATGAGCCAATTCTCTATCCATGCCAATATACTACCTCCAGCACCATGGGCTCTTATAACTTAACCTTTTGTGAGGTACCTTTTTGAACTTCTTCTGCAGGTCCAAATATAACATTTCTACTGCTGCCCCCTCTCCACTCTGATTGAGACTTCCTCAAAACAGTCTAATAAATTAGTCAGACATGATTTGTTGATGTTGTTATGATGTTGCTGCTATTACAGAGACCTGGTTAAGGGAGGGACAGGATTGGCAGCTTAACGTTCCAGGATACACATGTTTCAGGCGGGATAGAGGGGGATATAAAAGGGGTGGGGGAGTTCCACTATTTGTTAAGGAGAAAATCACAGCTGTACTGCGGGAGGACACCTTGGATGGCTCATACAGCGAGGCAATACGGGTAGAGCTCAGGATCAGGAAGGATACAATCACAATGTTTGGGATTTACTATAGGCCTCTCAACAGCCAGCGGGAAATAAAAGAACAGATATGTAGGCAGATTTTGGCAAGATGTAAAAGTAACAGGGCTGTTGTCGTGGTGATTTGAACTTCCCATATATTGACTGGAACTCACTTAGTGCTTGGGACTCGGATGGGGCAGAGTTTGTAAAGAGCATCCAGGAGGGCTTCTTGAAACAGTATGTAGATAGTCCAACGAGGAAAGAGGCCGTACTGGACCTAGAATTGGGAAATGAGCCTGGTCAGATGGTCAACGTCTCAGTAGGGGAGCAACTCGGGAACAGTGATCACAATTCAGTAAGCTTTAATGTACTGATGGATAAAGATAGGTGTAGTTGTCAGGTGAAGGTGCTAAATTGGGGGAATGCTAATTACAACAATATTAGGCAGGAACTGAAGAATGTAGATTGGAGGCAGATGTTTGGGGGCAAATCAATATTTGGTATGTGGGAGACTTCCAAGTGTAAGTTGCTGGGAACTCAGGACTGAATTAGAGAATTAGAATCCCTACAGTGTGGAAACAGGCCCTTCGGCCCAACAAGTCCACACCGAACCTCAGAGCATCCCACGCAGATCCATCCCCCTATGACCCACCTAATATACACCCTCCACCTCCCTGAACACTACAGGCAATTTTTCATGGCCAATCCGCCTAACCTGCACATCTTTGGACTGTGGGAGGAAACCGGAGCACCCGGAGAAAACCCACGCAGACACGGGGAGAATGTGCAAACTCCACACAGACAGTCGCCTGAGGCTGGAATCGAACCCAGGTCCCTGGCGCTGTGAGGCAGCAGTGCTAACCACTGTGCCACCGTGTCGCCGGCATGTTCCTTTAAGGGTGAAGGATAAGTATGGCAAGTTTAGGGAGCCTTGGATAACGAGAGATATTGTGAGCCTAATCAAAACGAAAAAGGAAGCATCTATCAAGGCTAGGAGGCTGGGAACACACGAAGCAAGGGTGGAATACAAGGAAAATCGAAAGAAACTAAAGCAAGGAGTCAGGAGGGCTAAAAAGAGTCATGAAAAGTCATTGGCCATCAGGATTATGGAAAATCCCAAGGCTTTTTATACATATATAAAGAGTAACTTGATATGTGGGAGGCATTTAAAGAGAGAATGATTAGAGTGCAGGACAGACATGTCCCTGTGAAAATGAGGGATAGAAAGGGCAAGATTAGGGAACCATGGATGACAGGTGAAATTGTGAGACGAGCAAAGAGGAAAAAGGAAGCATACATGATGTCTAGGCGACTGAAAACAGATGAAGTTTTGGAAGAATATCGGGAAAGTAGGACCAATCTGAAACGAGGAATTAAGAAGGCTAAAAGGGGTCATGAAATATCTTTAGCAACAGGATTAAGGAAAAACCCAAAGCTTTTTATTCATACATAAGGAGCAAGAGGGTAACTAGAGAAAGGGTTGGCCCACTCAAGGACAAAGGAGGGAAGTTATGCGAGGAGTCAGAGAAAATGAGTGAGATTCTTAATGAGTACTGTGCGTCGGTATTCACCGAGGAGAGGGACATGATGGATGTTGAGGTTAGGGATAGATGTTTGATTACTCTAGGTCAAATCGGTATAAGGAGGGGGGCAAGTGTTGGCTATTCTAAAAGGCATTAGGGTGGACAAGTCCCCAGGTCTGGATGGAATATAACCCAGGTTACTGAGGGAAGCGAGAGAAGAAATAGCTGGGACCTTAACAGATATCTTTGCAGCATCCGTTGGCACGGGTGAGGTCCTGGAGGAGTGGAGAATTGCTAATGTTGTCCCCTTGTTTAAGAAGGGTAGCAAGGATAATCCAGGTAATTATAGACCGGTAAGCCTGACGTCAGTGGTGGGGAAGCTGCTGGAGAAGATACTGAGGGATAGAATCTATTTACATTTGGAAGGAAATGGGCTTATTAGTGATAGGCAGCATGGTTTTGTGCAGAGAAGGTCATGTCTTACCAACTTGATAGAATTCTTTGAGGAAGTGACAAAGTTGATAGATGAGGGAAGGGCTGTGGATGTCATATATATGGACTTCAGTAAGGCGTTTGATAAGGTTCCCCATGGTCGGCTGATGGAGAAAGTGAAGTCACATGGGGTCCAGTGTGTACTAACTAGATGGATAGAGAACTGGCTGGGCAACAGGAGACAGAGAGTTGTAGTGGAAGGGAGTTTCTCAAAATGGAGAACTGTGACCAGTGGTGTTCCACAGGGATCCGTGTTGGGACCACTGTTGTTTGTGATATACTTAAATGATCTGGAGGAAGGTAGAGATGGTCTGATTAGCAAGTTTGCAGATGACACTAAGATTGGTGGAGTAGCAGATAGTGAAGGGGACTGTCGGAGAATGCAGCAGAATATAGATAGATTGGAGAGTTGGGCGGAGAAATGGCAGATGGAGTTCAATCCAGGCAAATGCGAGGTGATGCATTTTGGAAGATCCAATTCAAGAGCGAACTATACGGTAAATGGAAAAGCCCTGGGGAAAATTGATGCACAGAGTGATCTGGGTGTTCAGGTCCATTGTACCCTGAAGGTGGCAACGCAGGTGGGTAGAGTGGTCAAGAAGGCATACGGCATGCTTTCATTCATCGGACGGGGTATTGGGTACAAGAGTTGGCAGGTCATGTTACAGTTGTATAGGACTTTGGTTCGACCACATTTGGAATACTGCTTACAGTTCCGGTCGCCACATTACCAAAAGGATGTGGATGCTTTGGAGAGGGTGCAGAGGAGGTTCACCAGGATGTTGCCTGGTATGGAGGCTGCTCGCTGTAAAGAGAGGTTGAGTAGATTAGGATTATTTATATTAGAAAGACAGAGGTTGAGGGGGTACCTGATTGAGGTCTACAAAATCATGAGAGGTATAGACAGGGTGGATAGCAAGAAGCTTTTTCCCAGAGTGGGGGTCTCAATTACTAGGGGTCACGATTTCAAGGTGAGAGGGGAAAAGTTTAAGGGAGATATGCGTGGAAAGTTCTTTATGCAGAGGGTGGTGAGTGCCTGGAACTCGTTGCCAGTGGAGGTGGTAGAAGAGGGCACGATAGCGTCATTTAAAATGTATCTAGACAGATACATGAATGGGCAGGGAGCATAGGGATACAGATCCTTGGAAAACAGGCGACAGGTTTAGATAGAGGATCTAGATCAGCGCAGGCTTGGAGGGCCGAAAGGCCTGTAATTTTCTTTGTTCTTTGTTCAGTAAGAGGGTAGCCTGGCAGAGGGTTGGCCCACTCAAGGACAGAGAAGGGAATTTATGTGAGAAGCCAGAGGAAATGGGTGAGGTATTAAATGAGTACTTTGCGTCAGTATTCACCATAAAAGAGGTCTTGGTGGATGATGAGTCTGGGGAAGGGTGTGTAGATAGTTTGGATCATATTGAGATCAAAAGGAAGGAGGTATTAGGGTCTTGAAAAACATGAAGGTAGATAAGACCTGAGGGCTGAATGGGATATACCCCAGAATACTGAGAAAGGCAAGGGAGGAAATTGCTGGGGCCTTGAGGGAAATCTTTGTATCCTCACTGGCTACAGGGGAGGTCCCAGAGGATTGGAGAATAGCCAATGTTGTTCCTTTGTTTAAGAAAGGTGGCAAGGATAATCCAATTAATTACAGGCCGGTGAGCTTTACGTCAGTGGTAGGGAAATTACTGGAGAGGATTCTTTGAGACAGGATTTACTCCCACCTGGAAATCAATGGGCATATTAGCAAGAGGCAACATGGTTTTGTGAAGGGGAGGTCGTGTCTCACTGACTTGGTTGAGTTTTTTGAGGAAGTCACGAAGATGTTTGATGAGAGTAGGGCAGTGGATATTGTCTACATGGACTTCAGTAAGGCCTTTGACAAGGTCCCTCATGGCAGGCTGTCACAGAAGGGAAAGTCGCACCGAGTCAGAGGTGAGCTTGCAAGATGGATAAAAATCTGGCTCAGTCATTGAAGACAGAGGGTAGCAGTGGAAGGATGCATTTCTGAATGGAGGGCTGAGACTAGTGGCGTTCCTCAGGGATCAGTGTTGGGACCTTTGCCATTTGTAATATATATAAATGATTTGGAGGAAAATGTAACTGGTCTGATTAGTAAGTTTGCTGGGGGCACAAAGGTTAGTGGAATTGCGATAGCAATGAGGACCATCAAAGGATACAGCAGGATATAGATCGGTTGGTGACTTGGGCAGTGAGATGGCAGATGGAGTTTAATCTGGAAAAATGTGAGGTAATGCAGTTTGGAAGGTCTAATCTGGAAGGAAAATATACAGTAAATGGCAGAACCCTTAAGAGTACCGATATGCAGAGGGATCTGGGTGTACAGGTACACAGGTCACTGAAAGTGGCAACGCAGGTGAAGAAAGTCGTCAACAAGGCATACGGCATGCTTGCCTTCATCGGCCGGGGCATTGAGTTTAAAAATTGGCAGGTAACGTTGCAGCTTTATAGAACTTTAGTCAGGCCACATTTGGAATATTGTATTCAATTCTGGTCGCCACACTACCAGAAGGATGTGGTAGCTTTACAGAGGGTACAGAAAAGATTTACAAGCATGTTGCCTGGTATGGAGGACATTAGCTATGAGGAGAGGTTGGAGAAACTTGGGTTGTTCGCACTGGAACGACGGAGGTTGAGGGGGGATCTGATAGAGTTCTACAAGATTATGAAGGGCACGGCCAGACTGGACAGTCAGAAGCTTTTTCCCAGGGTGGATGAGTCAGTTACTAGGTGCCATGGGTTTAAGGCGTGAGGGGCAAGGTTTGAAGGTGATGTATGAGACAAGTTTTTTCACACAGATGGTGGTGGGTGCCTGGAACTCGCTGCCAGGTGGGTAGTGGAAGCAGATACTTAAGTGACCTTTAAAGGGCGTCTTGACAAATACATGAATAGAATGGGAATAGAGGGCTATGGTCCCCGGAAGGGGAGGGGGTTTTAGTTGTGACGGGCAGCATGTTGGTGCAGGCTTGGAGGGCCGAAGGGCCTGTTCCTGTACTGTAATTTTCTTTGTTCTTTGATTTCCCTTTCATGAAGCTATGCTGACTCTGCTTGATTAGATTATGATTTTCCAAAATATTCTGCTGCAACTTTCTTAATAATTGATTCCAATACTTTTGCAACAAGAGATATTAGGCTAACTGGCCTATAGTTATCTGCTTTTTGTTTCCTTCCCTTTTTGAATAGTTTTCCAATATAACGATATGAAGAACTGCAGATGCTGGAGATCTGAAACAAAAACAGAAATTGCTGGAGAAGCTCAAAAGCTCTGGCAACATCTGTGGCAAGAAAGCAGAGTTAAAATTTCGAGTTTGGTGACTCAAATCCCCAAAGGTGGCAGGGCAGGTTAATAGGGTCGTTAAGAAGGCATACAGGACACTTGCCTTTAATCAGTCAAAATATAGAGTATAAGAGCACGGAGATTATTTTGGAGCTGTAGAAGACTTAAGTTTGGGCACAGCTGGAATACTATGTGCAGTTCTGGTTACCATACTATGGGCAGGATGTGTTTGCACTGGATGGGCGCAGTGGAAATTCACCACAATGTCGCCTGAGATGGAGCACTTAGTTACAAATAAAGTCTTGATAAGCTCAGTCAGAGATAGTAGGAACTGCTGATGCTGGAGTCTGAGATAACAAGGTGTAGAGCTGGATGAACACAGCAGGCCAGGCTGCTTCAGAGGAGCAGAAAAACTGACGTTTTGGGTCTGGACCCTTCTTCAGAAATGGCCCCATTTCCTGCTCCTCTGATGCTGCCTGCCCTGCTGTGTTCATCCAGCTCTACACCTTTTTATCTTGATAAGCTCAGGTTGTTTTCTTTTGAGCAGAGAAGGTTGAGGGGAGACCTGATGGATGTTTATAAGGTAGTAATGGCATGGACAGGGTAAATTGAAAGCAACTGTTCTCCTTAGTTGAGGGGTCAATAATAAGGGAGCATAACTTTAAGGTGAAATGCAGGAGGTTTAGAGGGAATTTGAGCAAAGTAATTTTCAGAGGTTGAAAGGAATTCAGAATGCACTGCCTGGCAGGCTAGTTGAGGCAGGTAACTGGAGAGCCTTTAAAAAGGTATTTGGATGAGCAATTGGAGTGTCATAACACTCAAGGCTATGAATCTAGTGCTGGAAAGTGGGACTAGACTCAATGGGCCAAAGGGCTTCTCCTGCACTGTATGACTTTAGATTCTATAAAAATAGGGAGGCCTTGCTGTAACTACAAAAGACACTAATTAGATCACATATGTGAACAGTTTTGATCCCCTCATTGAAGGATAAATAAATTCAAGGTAAACGACTGAAATATTTCTGAGACAACAACATAAAGTCTGTTTTTTTCCTAAGTTTCCTCTTGTACTATAAGTATTTTGGTTTCTGCAATCATTCCACCTGAGTTAGCCATTGTACACTGATTGTATACTGATGATGTGCTAGCATCATCTTTGTACTGGCTCAGCACTAAAGTGATCTCCTCTCATAAGCGCCACAGGGAGAATAAAGAATAATTGCATCCACTTACTACAATGATGACCTGGAAGCTTCTCTCCATCAACTGATTCTTGAGTTTGGCGAGCAGGTCATAGCTGATTATGCTGACATGAGAGGATAATAATCGATCTTTCCCTGTCAGTATAACATTAATAGCCTGAGTATCTAGTGATGGCAGCCATTGGCTAAAAGCCTGAAAAAGAAGAAAAAAATGCTGATCCGAATTGCCCAATCTGTAGACTGCATATCTGAAACATCACTCATGACTACCCCTTACACATACTGACAAACTCCTCAAGAACCCTTGTTCATAATGACACAGTCCCTGGGTAACCTCCAGTACATACTGACACATTCCCAGGAAGAATTTCTGTACATAATGACACATTCCCTGGTAATTGCCTGTACATATGGACAAACTCACTAAGTAATCACCTGCATACATGGACACACTCCTTGGGTAATCCTCTGCACTTACTGACGCACTCCATGGGTAACCCCTGTACATATGGACACATGCCATGGACCATTAATGAGACAGTTCACTGAAAGAGGAGGCTCCGTAAATATCCTCATCCTCAATGAAACAGCCCAGTACACCAGTGCAAAAGATAAGACTGCGGCATTTGCAACAATCCATCCAAAAGTGCAAAATGGACGATCCATCTCAACCTCCTCCAGAGTTCCCCACCATTAAAGATGACTGATTTCAGCCAATTCAATTCACTCTACTCTATGTGATATCAGGAAACTGGTGGAGGCATTAATATTACAAAGTCTACAGACCCTGACAACATTCCCATAATAGTACTAAAGATGTGTGTTCCAGAACTTAACAGGCAGGGGCATTTACCTGACAATGTGGAAAACTGACCAGGTGCTCTCTGTGTACAATTAGTAGGACGAATCCAACCTGGGCAATTAATGCCTTATCAGTCTGCTCTTAAACATCAGTAAAGTGATGGAAAGTGTCATCAACAGTGCCACCAGGTATCACTTGCGCAACAATAACCTGCTCACTTGCCTGAATGAGTCAGCTCCAACAACACACCCCCTTGAGGTCTGCCTGTAAGTTACAGCTGTTATATTTTTCTCTCTCCAAATGGATACTGAGCTACAAGTCCCCTGTTTCATCTACTTAACAAGATGAATGTTCTGAATTGGAGAGGCTGTCTCTCTCATTGTGGAACAGAACAGCATATACCTGTGCCCAGGTAAATCGGACAGAGGATGGAGTAATGACGAGCACTGGCCATTCTTTGCGATAAACTGCAGCGATGCAAATGGCCTGAAGTGTCTTTCCAAGTCCCATGTCATCAGCCAACAGCAAACGGCCTCCCCGAGATATGGCAAAACTGTGAAGACACAAACCTTCAAAATACCATCATCAGGAAACACAGTAGGATTTATCTCAAAGCATATACGTGAGAGGCCATTCAGCCCATGCATCCAGGAAAAACCCATTGTTTTCTCCAAGACAGTTTTAACTGATCCGTGCCAATGCTAGGACTGAAGCATTCCAAATCATGAATAAAGACAGTGTACTGCTAAGGCTGGGATGAACTAGCAGTATCATTGCAAAGGATTCAGGAACAGCTGTTAAAAAGAGAAACACAAAAATTTGAAAAATAGTATTTGAATAAAAAGGGTGTGGCTAAGAGAGGAAGGAGAATCAAATGAAGGAAAAAGTGGTTCAGTGTTCCTGTATAAGCCTGATGGGCTGAATGGTCTCAATGTATGATTGACAGCATCAAACTTTGATCATTTATGTCGGAAACTTGATTTAATAACACAAATGCAACAGTGAATAATGGAAACTTAGGAATTGTTGACAGAAAAAAAGACATGCTGTTGAAATTTTCACCTCGGGATCACAACTTCAAGATTTTCAGCAAAAGAGTTTGGAGTGAGATGAGGAAAAACTTCTTCATTCAGAGGATTTGGAATGCACGGCCTAGGAGAGTGGTAGAGGCAAATTTCACAGGTGGTTTCAAAAGAGAGCTGGAGATATATTTGAACATGATGCATTCAGAGGGCTACAGCGATTGGGCTGGAGAATGGGACTAGCTGGGTAGCTCTTCTGGGAGCTAGCACAAGAACGATGGGTTGAATGGCCTCCTTCCGTACTGTAAAATTCTATGATTCTATGATCTTGTACTGATCGTGACAGAATTGCAAGGATACTAAATCTCAAATGGAACAACAATTTATATTTCATGAGAAAAGTGTTTTGATTGGTTAGAAAGTGAACTCCAATCAGTATAGACATTTCCATGGAGAATGCTACAGGGAATGGTCCACTACAACTTTTGATTAGTTGAAAAAGGCACAATGCATGGATATGTTCATTCTATTTGCAAAGCACAGGGCCTTGTGCATGAATACAAGCAGTGTAGCTCATTATGTGGAAGTTACAAGTCTGACAGATGATCTTGAATTGATTGTTAGTCTAATTTTTAGCACTGATGCGGAGGTGCAGGTGTTGGACTGGGGTGGACATGGCCAGAAATCACACAAAACCAGGTTAGGTTTTCAAATAATCCTGTTGGACTATAACCTGATGTCGTGTGATTTCTGACCTAATTCTTAGCGCACTCAGGATTTTCAGGCATTTGTTGTTCAATCCAATATCAGATGTTTCTTTTTACAGCGATCCTCAAGTTCTATGTGACCAACTGATTAATGGAAACTTGTTACATTCCAAGAGTGGAATTAAAAAATGGGTTTCACTTGGGTAAGCATTCAGTAAGCTGCCTACAGTCCAGAACAGGCAATGGTTGCAGTTAATCAGCAACCTTTTCATTGAGACCCTCCTCCAAAAATTCAAACACAGACACCCAACAGACTGAAACTTACTTCACTCCATCCCTTTGGAATGGCATTAGGCTATGGACCAGTTTGGGATCGACGGCTGACAAATCAGCTTCTGGGACTTCAAGAGGCTCCAGAGAGGTCTTTTCAAACTGGGGCAGGAAGATCTCCAGCACCCCTCTCGGGAATGGCTCTATTTGCACAGCAGAGATCTTTGATAGAGCATCAACTGAAATACACACCAAACAGCCGAGAATAAGGAAAACTGTTATCTGAAATGGAACAGTGTGATGGTTACACAGAGAAAGCAGGGGAGCAGCACAAAATTAAGTACTCATTTGGACAATGGTACAGACACATTGGGTCTAATGGCCACATTCTGCATTGTAAAACTTGACATAATAGGCAATTTAAAAAAAGTAACATTTGTACAGCACATTTCACCACCTTAGGATGTCACAAAGTGCTTTATAGCTTATGAAGAACATTTTGAAGTGGAGTCACCGTTATAAGACAGGATATGCAGCAATTATTTACTACAGCAAGAGCAATCTGATAAATGACCAAGCAATTTTATTCAGTGGTGTGAGTAGGGGTCTATATTGACCACAGCACAGCAAGAACTACCTGATCTACACCGCAGTAGTTCCACAGGATCTCTTCTGTCCAACCAAGAAAAAAATTAGGAATGAGGTTCAGTTTGTCATCCAAAATACAGCATCACTGTCAGCACAGCATTGTCTTAGTACTGACACACTGAGAGCGAGGCTCTCCCTCAGTACTGATCATCTGACAGGGTGACATTCCCTCAGTACCAACCCTCCAACAGTACAGCACTCCTTCAGTACTGAAACCCCAATAATGCAGCAATCCCTCAGTACTGACCCTCTGACACCTCGCCACACCCCACAGCACCTCCCATGCAAAACGTGTAACGCTTGCCTATTTAGACATACATTCCAGGTGAAGCAGCAATGTAACTGCACTTCATTCAACCTAGTCTACTGTATTCATTGTTCACAATGTGGTCTCCTCTGTACTGGGGAGCCAGTATAGAGGAGAACATACTGTTGTGTGTTCTGCTTCATGGAGATTTGACACCCCTGCTATGCCCAACAGTGCCCTACAAGCTGACGGGGCCTCCATACACTGCATGGGCCGCACGGTGTCCTCAGGCAAGGTGAAGGGCGGTGGGGTATGCTTCCTGGTGTTTGGGCGTAGCGACCTTGGCAAGCCTCTGCTCCCTGGACCTAGAATACCTTACAGTAAAATGTTGTCCCTACTACCTACCATGAGAGTTCACCTCTGCCATCCTGACAGCAGTCTACATACCACCCCATGGGAATGTGAAAAATGCCCTAGACAAGAATTACGCCGCCACAAACACTCTGGAGACAAAATTCCCCGAGGCCCTATTCATTGCGGCCGGCGACTTCAACCAAACCAACCTCAAGCAGGTGATGCCAAACTATCACCAATACATCTCCTGCCCCACCAAAGGACCACTGTTACACAACCAAAGACACCTACCGCTCAAACCCCTGCCTACACTTTGGAAAATCAGATCACAGTGCTATGTTCCTCCTCCCAGCTTACAAGCAGAACAGGAGAATCCTTCATGAAACAAAGTACAACGCTGGTCTGAGGCAGCAGAAGACCATCTCCAGGCCTGCTTGGACTTGGTGGACTAGGCCGTGTTCAAGTGTTCAGTGGAAAACTTAGATGAGTATGCCAGCACCGTCATGGACTTCATTAGCAAATGTGTGGAGGACTGCATACCAAAGAAATCAATCCAAGTGTTTGTAAAACCCAACCGTAAACTTTGGATGAACCAGGAAATCTACTCCCTTCTGAAGACCAGACATGCAGCATTCAAGTCAGGTGACAAGGACCAATACAGAAAATCCAGATATGACCTCCACAAAGCCATCAGGGAGGCCAAGAGGCAGTACCAGACCAAGTTAGATGCCCAGACCTACCAAAAAGACTCCTGCCACCTATGGCAAGGCCTAAACGACATTACGGGATACAAAACGAAACAGTGTAAGATAGTGGACAATGACACATCCCTCCCTGACATGCTCAATGTCTTTAATGCTTGGTTTGAGCAGAATACCACCAGCGTGGCAACACCTGACCCGACAGCCCCAGACACACCTGTTCCCTCCGTCACTGCTTCAGAAGTCAGATCTGACTTCCTGGGAGTCAACCCAAGGAAAGTGATGAGCCCGGATGGTGTCCCCAGCTGAGCACTCAGATCCTGTGCTGACCAACTGGCGGAGGTATTCACAGACATCTTCAAACTCTCCCTCCTATGAGCTGAAGTCCCCACCTGCTTCAAGAAGACCGTCATCATCCCAGTACCCAAGAAAACACACACAGTGTGCCTTAATGACGACCGCCCAATAGCTCTGACCTCAATAATCATGAAGTGCTTCGAGAGGCTGGTCATGGCCCACATCAACTCCAGTCTCCCAAACTGCCTCGATCCCCTACAGCTTGCCTACCGACATAACAGGTCCACAGAGGATGCCATATCCCTATCCCTGCACTCATCCCTGGAATATCTAGACAACAAAGACACCTACGTCAGACTCCTGCTCGTTGACTACAGCTCTGCCTTCAACACCATTATCCCCGCCAGACTGACCTCAAAACTGCATGACCTTGGTCTTGGTTCCATCCTATGCAAATGGGTCCTCAGCTTTCTGACCCATAGGCTGTAATCAGTGAAGACACCTCCTCCATAATAACACTCAACATGGGAGATCCCCCCCGCCAAGGATGTGTCCTCAGCTCACGACTGTACTCCCTGTACAGGTGTGTTGCCAAATTCCGAACAAACGCAATCTACAAGATCGCTGATGACACCGCCGTAGTGGGACAGATATCAAACGACGAATCAAAATACAGAAGCGAGATAAAAGGCTTGGTGACGTGGTGCAATGAAAACAATCTGTCTCTTCTGCTACTTTTACAATAGTCATGGAAAAGGATAGGTACATACAGCTGGGTAAGGTTTATAATTGGGGGAAGGGTAATTACAAATCTGTTAGGCAAGAACTGGGTAACATAAATTGGGAACAGATGCTGTCAGGGAAGAGCACTATTGAAATGTGGAGATTGTTTAAGGAATGCAGACTGCGTGTGCTCGATATGTTTGTCCCTAGCAGGCAGGGAAGATGCGGTCGAGTGAGGGAGCCTTGGTTCTCAAGAGAGGTCGAACGTCTGGTTGAGAGGAAGAAGGATGCTTATGCAAGGTTTAGGAAACAAGGAACGGAAAAGGCTCTAGAGGGATACAAGTTATCCAGGAAAGAACTGAAGAAAGAGCTCAGGAGAGCTACAAGGGGGCACGAGAAAACCTTGGCAGATAGAATCAAGGAAAACTCCAAGGCTTTTTACACGTACTTGAGGAATAAGAAAATGACCAGAGAAAGGATAGGGCCGATCAAGGACTGTAAAGGGAATTTGTGCACGGAGCCTAAAGAGATAGGAGAGGTCCTTAATGAATACTTTTCTTTGGTATTCACAACTCAGAGGGACCTAGTTGTAGAGGAGGACAGTGTGAAACAGGCTGGTCAGCTACAGGAGGCCGATGTTAGTAAAGAAGATGTGCTAGGAATTTTGAGGAAGTTGAAGGTAGATAAGTCCCCCGAGCCTGATGGGACTTATCCAAGGATTCTATGGGAAGCGAGGGAAGAGATCGCAGGGCCTTTGGCGATGATCTTTTCATCCTGACTGTCTACGGGTATAGTGCCGGAAGACTGGAGAGAGGCAAACGTCATTCCCTTGTTCAAAAAAAGGGAATAGGGATAACCCCGGAAATTACAGGCCAGTTAGTCTTACGTCAGTGGTGGGCAAATTATTGGAAAGGGTTCTGAGAGACAGGATTTATAATCACTTGGAAAGGCACAGTTTGATTCGTGATAGTCAGCATGGATTTGCAAAGGGTACATCATGCCTCACAAACCTGATTGAATTCTTTGAAGAGGTGACGAAACACGTGGATGAAGATACAGCAGTGGATGTGGTATACATGGATTTAAGTAAGGCTTTTGATAAGGTTCCTCATGGTAGGCTCATGCAGAAGGTAAGGAGGCATTGGATAGGGGGAAATGTGGCAGATTGGATTCAGAATTGGCTGACCCTCAGAAGACAAAGGGTGGTAGTGGACGGAAAATATTCAACATGGTGCTCAGTTACGAGTGGTGTACCACAAGGATCTGTCCTGGGTCCTCTTGTACTTGTGATTTTTGTAAATGATTTGGATGAAGGAATGGAAGGGTGGATTAGCAAGTTCGCGGACGATACAAAGGTGGGTTGTGTTGTGGATAGTGCGGAGGGCTGTTCTAGGTTACAAAGGGACATTGATAGGATGCAGAGCTGGGCTGAGAAGTGGCAGATGGAGTTTAACCCTGAAAAGTGTGAGGTGATTCATTTTGGAAGGACAAACTCGAAAGCAGAGTACAGGGTTAACGGAAAGATTCTTGGCAGTGTGGAGGAGCAGAGGGATTTTGGGGTTCATGTTCACAGTTCCCTGAAAGCTGCCACCCAGGTGGATAGAGTTGTTAAGAAGGCGTATGGTTATTTAGCTTTTATTAATAGAGGGATTGAGTTCAAGAGCCGTGAAGTTATGCTCCAGCTATACAAAACCCTGGCTCGGCCACATCTGGAATATTGCGTCCAGTTCTGGTCGCCTCATTACCGGAAAGATGTGGAAGTGTTGGAAAAGGTGCAGAGATTTACCAGGACGCTGCCTGGAATGGAGGGAAGGTCTTACGAGGAAAGTTTGAGAGAGCTAGGGCTTTTCTCTTTAGAACGACGAAGGATGAGAGGTGACTTGATAGAGGTGTACAAAATGATCAGAGGTATAGATAGAGTGGACAGCCAGAGACTTTTTCCTAGGGTGGAGGTAGCTATTATGAGGGGGCGTAGTTTTAAAGTGAGTGGAGGTAGATATAGGGGAGACGTCATGGGTAGGTTCTTTACTCAGGGAGTGGTAGGGGCGTGGAATGCATTGCCGGAGAGGGTAGTGGAGTCGGCCTCATTAGGGGCATTTAAGCGGCTATTAGATAGGCATATGGATGATAGTAAAAGGTAGGGGTGGAGGTTAGATAGACCTTAGGATTAGGGTAAAAGTTCGGCACAACATCGTGGGCCGAAGGGCCTGTAACTGTGCTGTACTGTTCTATAATCTCAATGTTGGCAAAACTAAAGAACTGATCATTGACTTCAGAAAGAAGGGGAAGAACACGCTTCCATCTACGTCAACAGAACTGAGATTGAGAGGGTAAAGAGCATCAAGTTTCTCAGAGTGATGATAACTGATGATGTGTCCTGGACTTGCCACGACAGTCAGGAAGGCACAACAATGCCTCTTCTTCCTCAGTTGGCTCAGGAAATTTGGCATGTCCATAATGTCCCTCACCAACTTCTACAGATGCACCACTGAAAGCATACTGTCCAGGCGCATAACGGCCTGGTACGGCAACTGCTCTGCCCAGGACTGTAAGAAACTACAGAAGGTGGCGTGCACAGCCCAGACCATCACGGAAGTGAACCTTCCATCCATGGACTCTGTTTATACATCTCGCTGCTGCAGAAAGGTGGCCAACATTATCAAAGACCCATCGCACCCTGGTAATGACCTCTTACAACCACTTCCTTCAGGCAGAAGATACAGAAGCCTGAACACAGACACAAGTAGGTTCAGGAACAGCTTCTTTCTGGCTGTTATCAGACTGTTGAATTAACTCTAGCCGCAAATAATGTAACCTGTATGCCTCTAAGTCTTTCTGATCTGTACATCCTTTGCTTGCTGTGATCTGCCTGTACTGCTCAAAAACAAAGCTTTTCACTGTATTTCGGTACGTGTGACAATAAAATCAATCAATCAAAATGCAGAATGGGTGACCACTTTGCAGAACAGCTGCATTATATCTGTGAAAAAAATGACCCTGAACTTCATCTCATTTTCCACTTGGGGACCCTATGCCTTCCACAACTCAACATCAAGTTCAATAACTTTAGATATTTACACCCCACCATACCCTGGTCCTGTGACGAAATGGGTTGATTTCAGTACAGCCAACCTATTCTCAGCTCCCATTATCACTTATTACTAATAATTTCATCTGCCTACCTATTTCATATCTCTCTGTCTGGGTTCCATCTCTACCCAACTGTTCATCTCTCCCTGTGGCTCATTGTCAGCATTAATATCACTTTTTTACCTAGCTGCTATCAGTTCTAATGAAGTCAGAAGTCACATGACACCAGGTTTATCTGAAATTACAAGCTTTCAAAGCGCTGCTCCTTCATCAGGTGAACTGTCTTCTGATGAAAAGTCATTGGACTCGAAAGGTTAACTTTGGTTTCTCCCCACAGATGCTGCCAGACCCGCTGAGTTTCACCATCAATTTCTGTTTTTACAGAGCCATACAGCACAGAAACAGACCCTTTGGTCCAACCCATCCAATTTTCCCCTCAATATCTCTAGTTATCCAGTGTTTCCTACTCCTGCCAGCCTTGTCCTTCGCACTAACAGAAACTTGCTGTCCCTGAACTCGTGTTATTTTGCATTTGAAAGCCTCCCTCTTCACTGCTGTCCCTTTACCTGGGAAAGTAAACCAATCCCATTTGCCTGCATTTGGTCCATATCCCTCTAAATCTTTCCTATTGAAATGTCATTTAAATGTTGTAACTGTACATGCATCTATCACTTCCCCTGGCAGTTCATTCTACACACAAACCACACTCTGTGCCAAAAATTGCCCCTCCAGTCCCTTTTAAATCTTTCTCCTCTCACCTTAGAATTATGCCCTCCGATTTTGTTTCAGAAGTCCAACATCGATAGTTCTTTGTTTTATATTATTACATATCATTATAAAAAGAGGTGTCTGAGATACTGGAAAATCTGAAAACTGATTTAAAACATACACTGTAAAAAAGGAATTGTACTTAAAAATCAACTAGTCAAAGGATACTGAGTGCAGCACATCGATTGAGATTGCCATAGTGTTAAGGACTTGGATGGCGAAGAACTTGTTAAGTGTGTTCAAAAAAACCATTCTCAATCAATATGTAGATAGAAGAAGGAGCGAGGCTCCGAAAGCTTGTGTTTTCAAATAAATCTGTTAGACAATAAGCTGGTGTCACCTGATTTTTGACCTTGTCCACCCAAGTCCAACACTGGCACCTTCACAATATGTAGATGGTCCTACTACAGAAGGGGCAAAACTCAAACTCCTCTTGGGAAATAGTGCAGGGCAAGTGACGGAGGTGTTAGTGAGGGAGCACTTTTGGGCCCCGTGACCATAATTCTAATTCTGTTTTTAAATAATTCTGGAATAGGTTTTTGAGAAGATTTGTAGCTTGGGCTGTTAACTCGGGTTGAGACTTCCCAAGGTACACGAGCCGGAGGTCCCCTCAGACCCATTGTCTCACTGCTGGGTACACTGACATTCAGACTAACAAAAGAACTATAAAGGAGACTGAAACACCTAGTAGATGGCTCAAACCACTCCATCCACTCCGCCCAAGAATTCCTCAACATCATTAAGGACATCAGAATAAATGAGGACGAGATCACGGTCGCCTTTGATGTGATTGCACTATTCACCTCCATAAGCATCCCCCTAACTAAGGAAACACTAGCCTCGTTACTAGACAGACCAGGGATACGGTCAACCGACAACAGCAACAGCATCAGCAAAGACGGCACCCTCAAACTACTGGATCTGTGCCTCACAACCCACTTCATCTTCAACGGCAAGGTATATGGTCAAATCAACAGAACACACGTGGGATCAATATCAGGAATAATAGTGGAAGCTGTAACGCAAAGACTGAACGGACTGCCCTTCCCACCATCCGACCAAAACTATGGGTCCACTATGTGGATGACACCTTTGTCATTATCAAACACTCTAAACTGGAGAAAACTCATCTACTCAAACAACATCCTCACCAGCATCAAATTCACCAAAGAAAAGGAGAACAACAACAGACTTCCCTTCCTGGATGTAATGGTCAAATGCAAGGCCAACGGTGAGCTTCAGACCAGCATACACAGGAAGGCCGCCCATACGGATCAGGTACTCAACTACAATAGCAATCATCCCAATATCCACAAATGGAGCTGCATCAAAACACTGTTTAAGCGAGCCGCAACCTAATGCAGCACCCCGGAGCTAAGCAAAGCCGAGGAAGAACACCTATACAGCATCTTTAGAAACAACGGTTACCTGAAAAGCATAGTCCACCGATGCCTACACAACAGAAAGACACAATATGTCCAGAGACACTAGTCACCCTACCATACATTAAGGACATATCTGAAATGGCCACCGGATTACTCTCTCCACCTCCGCTCCCCACCCAACTCCAGGAATCACTGTAGCCCACAAACTGACAGCTACACTATGACAGCTACTGACAACCACAACTAAAAAAATCAACGTTATTTACAAGATACTATACAAAGACTGCCAAAAACATTACATAGGGCAAACCAGAAGGAAACTAGCCATCAGGATTCATGAACACCAACTAGCTACCAAGAAACATGACCAACTATCACTCATTTCAATGCTCACAGACAAAGAGGGACACCAATTCGACTGGGACAATGTAGCCATCCTAGGACAAGCCAAGCAAAGACACGCACGAGAATTTTTGGAGGCTTGGCACTCAAACTGGAACTCTATTAACAAACATATAGAGTTGGACCCCGTATACCAACCACTAAGAAACAAATCGGAAATGATACCACCTGCCCCAAGAAACTCAGACACAGAAATAGCAAGTGGGACAGAACACCGATGCTTCATCGGAGGCACACTGATGATGTTACCTAGTATGGTGATGAAACATCTGCAAACAAACTTACTGGCTCGGCAAGCAAGTCAACAACTGCAGTTACGGAAAAGGATAGGCCTGGTCTACGAGTCAAGGTTCTGAATTGGGGCAAGGCTAATATTTATGATATCAGACAAGAACTTTCAAAAGTTGATTGGGGGAAGCTGTTCACAGGTAGAATGACACCTGGAAAATAGGAGGCTTTCAAATGTAAGATAACGAGAATTCAGGGATAGCAAGGTCCTGTTAGTGTGAAAGGCAAGGCTGGCAGGAGTAGGGAACACAGGATGACTCGAGATACTGAGGCTCTGGTCAAGAAAAAGAAGGAAGTGTATGTCAGGTATAGACAGCTGGGATCAAGTGAATTCATTGAGGAGTTCAGGGGTGTAGTACACTTAAGAGGTGAAATCAGGAGGGCAGAAAGGGGACAGGAGATGGCTTTGGCAGATAAGATTAAGGAGAATACGAAGAGATTCTACAAGTATATTAAGGACGAAAGAGTAACTAGGGAGAGAATGGGGCCCATTAAAGATCAACGAGGCCATCTATATGTGGAACCACAGACAGAGTTGAGATCCTATACAAATATTTCATGTCAGTATTGACTGAGATGAAAGACATGGAAGCTAAGGAACTCAGGAACCAAATCATGATGTCTTGAAAAGAGTCCACATTACAGATGAGGAGGTGCTGGGGGTGTTAAAACGCATAAAGGTAGCTAAATCCCAGGACCTGATCAGGTGTATCCCAGGACATGTGGGAAGCTAGGAAAGAAATTGCAGGGCCCTAGCAGAGATACTTGTATCATTGACAGCCATGGGTGAGGTGCTAGAAGACTAGAGGGTGGCTAATGTTGTACCAATATTTAAGAAAGGCTGCAAAGAAAAGCCAAGGAAGTACAGACTGGTGAGCCTGATATCAGTGGTGGATAAGTATTTGGAAGGGATTCTGAGAGACAGGGTCTACATGTATTTGGAAAAGCAAGGACTGATTAGGGATAGTCAACGTGGCTTTGTGTATGGGAAACAGGAGGTGACCAAGAAGATAGATGAAGGCAGAACAGTAGATGTTGTCTACATGGATTTTAGCAAGGCCTTCAACAAGGTTCTATAAGGTCTTGAAAATAGACGCGTTAGTAAGATTAGATCAAGGACAACTAGCCAATTGGATACAAAATTGGCTTGACAGTAGGAGACAGAGTGTGGTGTTAGAGGGTTCTTGCTCAGACTGAAGCCTGTGATCAGCAGTGTACTGCAAGGACTGGTGCTGGGTCCTCCACTGTTTGTGATTTATATAAACGATTTGGGTGAGAATATAGGAGGCATGGTTCGTAAGTTTGCCAATTACACCAAAATTGGTGGTATAGTGGACAGTGAAGAAAGTTATCTAAGAGTACAAAGGGATCTTGATCAACTGGACCAGTGGGCCGAGGATTCACAGATGAAGTTTAATTTGGATAAATGCGAGGTGCTGCATTTTGGTAAGACAAATCAGAGCAGGGCTTAACAGTTAATGGTACTACCCTGGAGAGTGTTGCCGAACAAAGAGACCTATGGGTGTGGGCGCACAGTCCTTTGAAAATGGTGTCACAGGGTGGTGAAGGCGGCATTTGGCACACTTGCCTCCACAGGTCACAGCACTGTGCACAGGAGTTGGGAAGTCGTGTTATGGCAGTACAAGACATTGGTATGGCCTCATTTGGAGTATTGCATACAATTCTTGTCCCCCTACGATAGGAAGGATGTTATTAAACTGGAAAGGGTGCAGAAAAGATTTATAAAGATGTGACCGAGACTGGAGGCTTTGAGTTTTAAGGAGAGGCTGGATAGGCTGGGATTGTTTTCCCTGGAGCCTATGAGGCTGATGGATGACCTTACAGAGGTTTATAAAATCACGAGGGAGGAGAGTCCAAAACTAGGGGGCCGAGATTTAAGGTGAGAAGGGAAAGCTTTGAAAGGGACTTGAAAGGGTGGTGCGTATATGGAATGAGTTGCCAGAAGAAGTGGTAGAGGTGAGTACAATTAAGACATATAAAAGATATTTGGACAGGTACATGGGTAGGAAATGTTTAGGAGGGACACAGACCAAATGCAGGCTAATGGGATTTGTTCAATGGAGGAAACCTGGTCAACTCCATTTTTGCAGCAGCAGCGGGAGCGGTGAGAGCGAGGACCAGGGGGCTGCCGGGAAGGTAAGTTCTTCATTTCAGCAGCGGAACCGAGTGGGAGCAGTCGAATTGTGCTCTCGGAACGTGAGTGAACTGATATATTTCGGCAGTGGCTCCCACCCGCCCTCCTCCTCTAACCAAAAAAAAGACTGTGTGGTGTGTTGATAAGGTAAAGCGATTCTTTTTTTTATGGTGTGCTGGTAAGTAGAGTGATTGGTAAAAATTTCTTCATTTGATTTATCTATTATTTGATATGATAGTAGGACTAACCTAAGCTTAAGAGTAAAAATGGCAGGAGATCCCAGACCCGTGTTATGCTCCTCTTCTCAATGTGGGAGCTCAGGGACGTGGCTGATGTCCCTGACTCCTACACGTGCAGGAAGTGTGTCCAGCTGCAGCTCTTGTTAGACCGCATGACGGCTTTGGAGCTGCAGATGGACTCACTTTGGAGCATCCGCGATGCTGAGGAAGTCATGGATAGCACGTTCAGCAAATTGGTCACACCGCAGATTAGGATTGCTGAGGGAGGAAGGGAATGGGTGACCAAAAGGCAGAGAAAAAGCAGGAAGGCAGTGCAGGTGTCCCCTGCGGCCATCTCCCTCCAAAACAGGTATACCGTTTTGGATACTGCTGGGGGAGAAGGCTCACCAGTGGAAGGCAGCAGTAGCCAGGTTCATGGCACTGTGGCTGGCTCTGCTGTACAGAAGGGGGGGGAAAAAGAGTGGAAGGGCTATAGTCACAGGGGATTCGATTGTAAGGGGAGTAGACAGGCAGTTCTGTGGTCGAAAACGAGACTCCCGAATGGTATGTTGCCTCCCAGGGGCACGGGTCAGGGACGTCTCAGATCAACTGCAGGACATTCTGAAGGGGGAGGGGTGAACAGCCAGCTGTCGTGGTGCATATAGGCACCAATGATATAGGTAATAAACGGGATGAGGTCCGACAAGCAGAATTTAGGGAGTTAGGAGCCAAGTTAAAAAGTAGAACCTCAGAGGTAGTAATCTCAGGATTGCTACCAGTGCCATGTGCTAGTCAGAGTAGAAATGAAAGAATAGGCAGGATAAGTGAGTGGCTTGAGAGATGGTGCAGGAGGGAGGGGTTCAGATATCTGGGACATTGGGACCAGTTCTGGGGGAGGAGGGACTATTACAAATCGGACGGTCTACACCTGGGCAGGACTGGAACCAATGTCCGAGGGGCTGCTTTTGCTAACGCTGTTGGGGAGGGTTTAAACTAATGTGGCAGAGGGATGGGAACCAAATGAAGAGGTAAGTGGACAGTAAGGAGGTAGTAATTAACGCCTGTAAGGAACTAGATAATGAAGTCAGTGTGACTAAGGGGAAAAGTAGGCAGAGAGCAGATGATGAACACAAAGGGACAGGTGGTCTGAGCTGCATTTGTTTTAATGCGAGAAGTGTAGTAGGTAAGGCAGATGAACTTAGGGCTTGAATTCGTACCTGGGAGTATGACGTTATTGCTATTACTGAGACTTGGTTGAGGGAAGGGCAAGATTGGCAACTAAATATCCCAGGATATAGATGCTTCAGGCCAGATAGAGACGGAGGTAAAAGGGGTGGAGGAGTTGCATTACTGGTCAAAGAGGATATCACAGCTGTGCTGAAGGAGGGCACTATGGAGGACTCGAGCAGTGAGGCAATATGGGCAGAGCTCAGAAATAGGAAGGGTGCGGTAACAATGTTGGGGCTGTACTACAGGCCTCCCAACTGTGAGCGTGAGACCAGATTATGGAAAGATGTAGGAGCAACAGGGTGGTGGTGATGGGAGATTTTAATTTGCCCAATATTGACTGGGATTCACTTAGTGTTAGGGGTTGAAATGGAGCAGAATTTGTAAGGAGCATCCAGGAGGGTTTTCTAGAGCAGTATGTAAATAGTCCAACTCGGGAAGAGGCCATACTGGACCTGGTGTTGGGGAATGAGCCCGGCAAGGTGGTTGAAGTTTCAGTAGGGGATTACTTTGGGAATAGTGATCACAATTCCGTAAGTTTTACAATACTCATGGACAAAGACGAGAATAGTCCTAAAGGAAAGGTGCTAAATTGGGAGAAGGCCAACTATAGCAAAATTTGGCAAGAGCTGGGGAATGTGGATTGGGAGCAGCTGCTTGAGGGTAAATCCACAGTTGATATGTGGGAGGCTTTTAAAGAGAGAATGATTGGAGTGCAGGACAGACATGTCCCTGTGAAAATGAGGGATAGAAAGGCAAGATTAGGGAACCGTGGATGACAGGTGAAATTGTGAGACTAGCAAAGAGGAAAAAGGAAGCATACATAAGGGCTAGGCGACTGAAAACAGACGAAGCTTTGGAAGAATATCAGGAAAGTAGCACCAATCTGAAACGAGGAATTAAGAGGGCTAAAAGGGGTCATGAAATATCTTTAGCAAACAGGGTTAAGAAAAATCCCAAAGCCTTTTATTCGTACATAAGGAGCAAGAGGCTAACTAGAGAAAGGGTTGGCCCACTCAAGGACAAAGGAGGGAAGTTACGCGAGGAGTCAGAGAAAACGAGTGAAATTCGTAATGACTACTTTGCTTCAGTATTCACCGAGGAGAGGGACATGATGGATGTTGAAGTTAGGGATAGATGTTTGATTACTCTAGGTCAAGTCGGCATAAGGAGGGGGCAAGTGTTGGCTATTTTAAAAGGCATTAGGGTGGACAAGTCCCTAGGTCGGATGAGATCTATCCCAGGTTACTGAGGGAAGCGAGAGAGGAAATAGTTGGGGCCTTAACAAATACCTTTGCAGCATCCTTGAGCACGGGTGAGGTCCCGCAGGGCTGGAGAATTGCTAATGTTGTCCCCTTGTTTAAGAAGGGTAGCAAGGATAATCCAGGTAATTATAGACCGGTGAGCCTGACATCAGTGGTGGGGATGCTGCTGAAGAAGATACTGAGGGGGATAGGATCTATCTACATTTGAAAGAAAATGGGCTTATTAGTGATAGGCAGCATGGTTTTGTGCAGGGAAGGTCATGTCTTACCAACTTAATAGGATTCTTTGAGGAAGTGGCAAAGTTGATAAATGTGGATGTCATATACATGGACTTCAGTAAGGCGTTTGATAAGGTTTCCCATGGTAGGCTGATGGAGAAAGTGAAGTCGCATGGGGGCCAGGGTGTACTAACTAGATGGATAGAGAACTGGCTGGGCAACAGGAGACAGAGAGTTGTAGTGGAAGGGAGTTTCTCAAAATGGAGAACTGTGACCAGTGGTGTTCCACAGGGATCCGTGTTGGGACCACTGTTGTTTGTGATATACATAAATGATCTGGAGGAAGGTAGAGATGGTTTGATTAGCAAGTTTGCAGATGACACTAAGATTGGTGGAGTAGCAGATAGTGAAGGGGACTGTTGGAGAATGCAGCAGAATATAGATAGATTGGAGAGTTGGGCAGAGAAATGGCAGATGGAGTTCAATCCAGGCAAATGCGAGGTGATGCATTTTGGAAGATCCGATTCAAGAGCGAACTATACGGTAAATGGAAAAGCCCTGGGGAAAGTTGATGCACAGAGAGATCTGGGTGTTCAGGTCCATTGTACCCTGAAGGTGGCAACGCAGGTCGATCGAGTGGTCAAGAAGGCATACGGCATGCTTTCATTCTTCGGACAGGGTATGGAGTCCGAGAGTTGGCAGGTCATGTTGCAGTTGTATAGGACTTTGGTTCGACCACATTTGGAATACTGCTTACAGTTCCGGTCGCCACATTACCAAAAGGATGTGGATGCTTTGGAGAGGGTGCAGAGGAGGTTCACCAGGATGTTGCTTGGTATGGAGGGCGCTAGCTATGAAGAGAGGTTGAGTAGATTCGGATTATTTACATTTGAAAGACGGAGGTTAAGGGGGGACCTGATTGAGGTCTACAAAATCACAAGAGGTATAGGCAGGATGGATAGCAAGAAACTTTTTCCCAGAGTGGGGCACTCAGTTACTCGGCGTCACTATTTCAAGGTGAGAGGGGAACAGTTTAAGGGAGATATGCGTGGAAAGTTCTTTACGCAGAGGGTGGGGGGTGCCTGGAACGCGTTGCCAGCGGAGGTGGTAGAGGCGGGCACGAGAGCGTCATTAAAGATGTATCTAGACAGATACATGAATGGGCAGGGAGCAGAGGGTTACAGATCCTTGGAAAATAGGCGACAGGTTTAGATAGAGGATCTGGATCGGCACAGGCTTGGAGGGCCGAAGGGCCTGTTCCTGTGCTGTAATTTTCTTTGTTCTTTGTTAGCAAGGAGAGTTGGGACTAAGTGTCTGTTTCTGTGCTGTATAACTCAATGAATAAAGGTGGAAATTGCCAATTTTTGTGACCGTATATTTTTTATTTCTTCTTGAAGTATGGACTGAAAATTAGAAAAAATGGTCACTGCTTTATAATGGAGAGAAAGCATAAGGAGTCAAAAACTGGGTCAGAAGATGCCTACACGAACAACATCAGGAAGATACTACACGCCCTGACACACTCATCACACTACCCTACATCAGGAACACATCGGAACTAACCACAAGACTCCTACGACCGCTGGGCATCAGAGTTGCACACAAGCCCACATCAACCCTATGACAACTGCTCATCCGAACTGAAGACCCACTCCCTGCCATGGACACGACCAATGTCATCTATAAGATCCCCTGCAGAGACTGTGAGAAACACTACATCAGACAAACAGGAAGGAAACTAACAAGGGTACACGAATACCAATTGGCTACAAAAAGACATGACCAATACTCACTCATCTCAATCCACATGGATAAGGAGAACCACCAATTCGACTGGGACAACACCAAAATCCTGGGACAAGCTAAGCAGAGACAGGCACAGGAATTCCTAGAAGCCTGGCACTCCACAAAGAAAGTAATTAATAAACACGTATAACTCGACCCCATATACATTCCACTATGAAGGAAAACCGGAAGTGAGGCAATGCAGCTCAATGGACTCCAGAGTTTAAAAACCAGGCGGGAAAACACACCGACGCTTCATCAGAGGCTGCACTGATTATGTTACCCAGCACGGTAACGAAACGTCTGCGAAACAAGAAATCAGCTCGGCAAGCCAGCCAACCTCAACACCCACAACCCGAGCTACAAATCTACTCCAAAACCTTAGAGTTATTTTCAGCTTTGGAAAAATAAGTGAATCTAACTATCTCTGAATCTAACTGCTGCATAGGTGACGATGTTGGTTTTGGGGACACTGTACCCAGACAACAGAGCATCTCCTGGGCGTGTTCAGCACAACTCTGCCCAGAGACAGTCTTTTGATTAGCTTTTCAATTGACACCACTTGTGGATTCAGTTGAGTACGGCATAGCAGCTAGCCTCTGATTGGTCAGGTTGCAGTTTAACAAAAGATTCTGAGATAGGATTGAACCAAAGGGACTCCACTTCGGCCCAACAAGTCCACACTGACCCTTGGAGCATCCCACCCAGACCCATAGCCCTAACCCACCTAATCTATACATCCCTGAACGCTATGGGCAATTTAGCATGGCCAATCCACCTAATCTGCACATCTTTGGACTGTGGGAGGAAACCGGAGCACCCGGAGGAAACCCACACAGACACAGGGAGAATGTGCAAACTCCACACAGAGAGTTGCCCGAGGCTGGAATCAAACCCTAGTCCCTGGTGCTGTGAGGCAACAGTGCTAACCACTGAGCCACCTCAATCATTCTTTCTCTTCCCTTTCTCTGTATAGTCAATGTTTCCCTTGCTCTGAAAAATTGCCTTCTCCAACTGTCAAAAGAGCAGAGAAAAGGAACACATTTGGAAAATGAAAGAAATCATTCTAAAATGCGAAATAACAAGAAAGACCAAGAGTCCAACCAAGCATCAGTGAGCTACAGACAGTGAACACTGCTGTGCAGGTAACATTCAGGCATCATGGAAAAATTGCAGATGATGAAATAAACCCATCTGGTTTTGTGATTTTAGACCGGTGATAAAGATCTGATAAATAAGAAAGGAAAGATCAATTTGATCTTTGATGGGAATGTACTATAGGCCCCCCAATAGTAAGAGAGAAATTGAGAAACAACTATGTAGGGAGATCTCAGATATATGAAAGCATAATAAGGTTGTAATAATGGGGGATTTTAATTTTCCAAACATTAATTGGGACTGCCATAGTGTTAGAAGTGTGGATGGTGAAGGGGGAAAGGGCGCAGCCCCCCCTTCTTTGCTCAAAAGCAGCCTTTTTTATTCAGAATTTAAGCATACATTAACATTCTAACACTTGAGTGTTAAGCAGTAGATATTGGACAAAAACCGTTTTGCAGGAAATCGGAGATGGTTTAAACATTTGCTAAATGTTAGCGGTTATTGCTGAGTGTAAATGGTTATTTTAATGAGATTAGATTATCTGTCTGGTTTGTCCTTGCATAATTGAAAAGGCTTTAGTCTTGTTATTTTCAAGGTTAGAATTTTAAAGTTAGAAAAAGGCATCTTGTGTTTTTTTTAAATAAAAGTCTGAGTTCCCATCAGTTTTGGTTATCTGTGGTTTTTATTTACTATAGGTTGTTTAGTTAGTTTCATGGTTGCGTCCACCTGTGCGTTCTATTTACTATCATTCATTCATTTATTCAGTTTTGTGGTCACACCTGTTTGTAGTAGTGCTATCAGTTTCATTCATTCATTCATTCAAGGTTGCACAGGTCTGGACATAGTACTGTTAGTTTTATTAGTAGGTTAAAGGTTGCTTACATACACTGCATAGCGTTTTTTAGTTTTATTAGTGGGGTAAAGCTTTCTTGTATACATGTTGAATAAAAACTTCAGACAAGTCTGCAGGGAAATAACATTTTACTTTAAAGGAAGAGGGCTAATCCAATTATCACCTTTGAATGGTACTTGGAGCCACTCTAGCTAGGCTCGGTAATAGCACCTATTCACAGTCGGATTTTAATATCAAACAACACTACTTTTGGTGTGGGGTGCAAAAAGGTTTCATCCTGTAGTGTCTGTGCAGTTTTGTTAGTCGTCGCGCCTGACTTCACCTTTGAATAGAATGTCAGTCTTGTTAAATGGCATTGTTTACATAGCGCGTTATGCATGACTGGACTTTCAAGTGGAGTGTAACTACGAATTGAAGTGGTTGTAATCTGATATGGTAGAGAGTCCTGAATTAGTTTGAATGGGGGGTGGCTGGTACACGGAAAGCTGCAGTTAGTATTATAACCACGAGTTAATGGATTAATCAACATGATTTATGGAGTTATATTAAAAGTTGCTAATGAATTCTGATATATCACTAGCTAAAAGGAAAGGTTGGACATACTTGAAACAAGAACAGAAATTGCTAGAAAAGCTCAGCAGGTCTGACAGCATTTGTGAAGAAAAATCAGAGTTAACGTTTCGGGTCCGGTAACCATTCTTCAGAAAACCTCAGTTCTTCAGAACACTTCAGAAGGATGTGTCAGTGTAATCTTGGTAGGCTGAAGGGTGTTCCTGTGCTGTACTGTTCATTGAATGTGCAGATCGTCACTGGTGTGTATTCGATGCAGTGAGTATCATCTAAAAGACGCAAGTTTCCTTTGACAGAACCTTTCTAATCCATAACTCCTACTGCCAAGAAGGACAACAGCAGTAGATGTGTGGGACACCAGCTGTATGTTCCCTTCTAAGACATACGCCATCCTGTCCTGGAACTATATTGTCATTCCTTCACTATTGCTGAGTCAAAATCCTGGAACTCCCTTCCTTACAGCACATTGGATAGCCCTACACCCCGCGCAGTGAAGTAGTTCATAAAGCTGCTCACCAGCACCTCAAAGGCAATTAAGAGTAAGACTGAATTCTAGCAGTGCCCACATCCTGTGAATGAACTTTTAAAAGTTCCATATGCGGGGCATGATACTTACTCAGCTGTTTGTAATCCTCCAACAGGAAGCTCCACTTTCTCGTTTTCATATCTGAGCAAAAAAAATCAAATCAGCATTTCGACCGGACTCAAAAATAACTTTGCCTAAACGGCACATTGAGATTACAACAGAATCCTGATAAATTTAAAATGCAAAACAGAACTATTTCAAAGTGTTGACCAAATTGACCAAATCATTGTTACGGAAGAGGTAGTGTTGGGCAAGCTAATGGAGCTAAGGATTGATAAGTCTCCTGCCCCTGATGGAATGCATCCCAGGGTAATAAAAGAGATGGCGGGAGAAATAGCAGGTGCACTGGCAGTAATTTTCCAAAATTCGCTGGACTCTGGGGCAGTCCCAGCAGACTGGAAAACAGCAAATGTGACGCCACTGTTTAAAAAGGGAAGTAGACAAAAGATGGGGAATTATAGACCGGTTAGCTTAACCTCTGTAGTAGGGAAGATGCTTGAGTCTATTATCAAGGAAGAAATAGCAAGGCATCTTGATAGAAATTGTCCCGTTGGGCAGACGCAGCATGGGTTCATGAAGGGCAGGTCATGCTTGACAAATCTTTTGGAATTCTATGAAGACATTACGAGCAAGGTGGACAATGGGGACCCAGTGGATGTGGTGTACCTAGATTTCCAAAAGGCCTTCGACAAGGTGCCGCACAAGAGGCTACTGCATAAGATAAGGATGCATGGCATTAAGGGTAAAGTATTAGCATGGATAGAGGATTGGTTGACTGACAGGAAGCAAAGAGTGGGGATAAATGAGTGCTATTCTAGCTGGCAGTCAGTGACTAGTGGTGTGCCTCAGGGATTGGTGTTGGGACCGCAATTATTTACAATTTATATAGATGATTTGGAGTTGGGGACCACGTATAGGGTGTCAAAGTTTGCAGATGACACTAAGATGCGTGGTAGAGCAAAGTATGCAGACGACTGTGAAACTTTGCAGAGGAACATAGACACATTGAGTGAGTGGGCAAAGGACTGGCAGATGGAATACAATGTAAATAAATGTGAAGTCAGACATTTTGATAGGAGTAATAGTAAAAAGGATTATTACTTAAATGGTAAAAAGTTGCAGCATGCTGCTATGCAGAGGGACCTGGATGTCCTTGTGCATGAATCACAGAAGGTAGGTCTGCAGGTACAACAAGTAATTAGGAAGGCAAATGGAATTTTGTCCTTCATTGCTAAAGGGATTGAAATAAAAAGCAGAGAGGTTATGTTGCAGCTGTACAAGGTGCTGGTGAGGCCACACCTGGAGTACTGTGTGCAGTTTTGGTCTCCTTACTCGAGAAAGGATGTATTGGCACTGAAGGGGGTGCAAAGGAGGTTTACTAGGTTGATTCCGGAGTTGAGGGGGTTGGCTTATGAGGAGAGACTGAGTAGATTGGGATTATATTCATTGGAATTCAGAAGATTGAGGGGGGATGTTATAGAAACATATAAAATTATGAAGGGAATAGGTAAGATAGAAGTAGAGAGGATGTTTCCACTGGCAGGTGAAGCTAGGTCAAGAGGGCATAGCCTCAAGATTAGAGGGAGCAGATTTAGGACTGAATTGAGAAGGAATTTCTTCACTCAGAGGGTTGTTAATCTATGGAATTCCTTGCCCAGTGAAGTAGTTGACGCTACTTCAGTAAACATTTTTAAAAAAAAGGTAGATTTTTTTTGAACAATAAAGGAATTAAGGGATACGGTAAGAACGCGGGTAAGTGGATCTGAGTCCATGAAAAGATCAGCCATGATCTTATTGAATGGCGGAGCAGGCTCGAAGGGCCAGACGGCCTACTCCTGTTCCTAGTTCTTATGTTCTTAAATGAAAGGGGATGTCCAGTGTGACTGGGCTAGTAGATTGCAGAATGGTGGGAATGTCACTAAATTCGTATCTAAAGGCCCAGATAATGCTCTGGGTATACAGGTTCAAATCCCTACATGGCAGCTGGTGGAATTTAAGTTCAAGTAATAAATTGGGAATATAAAGCTAGGTTCAGTATGGTGATCAATGTAACTAACATCAATTGTTGTAAAACCTCATCTGGTACACATTAGGGAAGAAAATCGGCTGTCCTCACTTGGTCTGGCCTGGATGATTCCAGACCTACAGCAACATGGTTGACTCTTAACTGCTCAAGGGCAATTAAGAATGGATAACAAATGGTGGCCTAGCTAAAATGCCCACATCCTATGAGAGAATAAGAAAATAAATGAATGGGAGCAGATAGGACACAATTTCTTGGGGTTTAAAGTGATCAGTGAGAAAGGATTACTCACCATAATGCCTGGAGTTGGCCTGTTTGAAGATTTTCAGAACCTCTGCATGATAACCAATCTCAACTTCACAACGGGACCGTGACAGAAGTCTGAATTGTCCCTGTATCACAGCAGCCGGCTTCTTCCAGTTCTTTCCCAACATTGCCAGTTGGTTTACAGTTAGTGCGGAACAACGCTTTCTCCCAGTTTTTGGCAGTGAACTGGTAGCAATGGCCATCTCTGGTTCTGACATTCCATCTAGAGGCGTTAACGTGGTTCTTGGAACCAGTTTCACTCTCTCCACTGAAACACAGAGGGAGAGGTTTGGTACTCAAGACAGCCCAACATGACAGATATCACCTCGCAACTCTGAAAGTGCATCTCAGGAACACACCTCAGTTTGTAACATTTCATTCGACACTGTGTGCTATAGTCTGGTTACCACTTGCCTTCCCACCTATTTTTGTGTCATTCACAAACGTGGTTATAATATATTCACTTTCCTCATCCAAGTCATCAACATATATTATAAATAATTGTGGCCCTAGCACCGATTGCTGCTGCATCCACTAGTTACTGATTGCCATCCTGAAAAATCAACCCTTATACCAACTTTCTGTCTTCTATTATTTAGCCAATCTTTTGTCCATATCTTACTGAGTAGCCTACTGTCTGATACCATATCAAGTTCCTTCTGAAAATCTAAACATTAGATCCACTTCGCCTTTATCTATCCTGCTTGTCACCACCTCAAACAATTCTAATAAATCTGTCAGGTATGATTTTCCCTTCAATGAAGCCATGCTGACTCTGCTTGATCATATTACGTATTTCTAAACGTTCTGTTGTTACATCCCTTATAACAGACAAAAAAATTCCCAATTACAGATGTTCAGTTAATCTGTTTATAATCTGTTTATTTTTAATTAAATGTGGTACATTGGCAGATTTCCAATCCTCTGGGAATTTTTCAGGAGCTAAGGATTCCGAGAAGATTACTACCTGTACATCCACTATCTCCATAGCTACTTCCTTTAATATCCTAGGATGCATCTCATTAGGTTCAGGGGACATAGAACATAGAACAGTACTGGCGCTTTGGCCCAAGATGTTGCGCCGAACTTTTACCCGAATCCTAAGGTCTATCTAACCTCCAACCCTTATACTGTCATCCGTATGCCTATCTAATAGCCGCTTAAATGCCCCTAATGAGGCCGACTCCACTACCCTCTCCGGCAATGCATTCCACGCCCCGACCACCCTCTGACTAAAGAACCTAACTCTGACGTCTCCGCTATATCTACCTCCACTCACTTTAAAACTACGCCCCCTCGTAAGAGATACCTCCACCTTGGCAAAAGTCTCTGGCTGTCCACTCTATCTATACCTCTGATCATTTTGTACACCTCTATCATGTCACCTCTCATCCTTCATTGTTCTGAAGAGAAAAGCCCTAGCTCTCTCAACCTTTCCTCGTAAGACCTTCCCTCCATTTCAGGCAACATCCTGGTAAATCTCCTCTGCACCTTTTCCAACGCTTCCACATCTTTCCTGTAATGAGGCAACCAGAACTGGACATAATACTCCAGATGTGGCTGAACCAGGCTTTTGTATAGATGGAGCATAACTTCACGGCTCTTGAACTCAATCCCTCTATTAATGAAAGCTAACACACCATACGCCTCCTTAACAACTCTATCCACCTGGGTGGCAGCTTTCAGGGAACTGTGGACATGAACCTCAAGATCCCTCTGCTCCTCCACACTGCCAAGAATCTTTCCGTTAACCCTGTATTCTGCTTTCAAGTTTGTCCTTCCAAAATGAATCACCTCACACTTTTCAGGGTTAAACTCCACCTGCCACTTCTCAGCCCAGCTCTGCATCCTATCAATGTCCCTTTGTAACCAAGAACAGCCCTCTGCACTATCCACAGTGCGACCCACCTGCGTATCGTCCGCGAACTTACTAATCCACGCTTCCACTCCTTCATCCAATCATTTACAAAAATCAAAAATAGAAGAGGACCCAGAACAGATCCTTGTGGTACACCACTCACAACTGAGCACCATGTTGAATATTTTCCGTCCACTACCACCCTTTGTCTTCTGAGGGTCAGCCAATTCTGAATCCAATCTGCCACATTTCCCCCTATCCCATGCCTCCTTACCTTCTGCATGAGCCTGCCATGGGGAACCTTATCAAACGCCTTACTTAAGTCCATGTATACCACATCCACTGCTCTACCTTCATCCATGTGTTTGGTCACCTCTTCAAAGAATTCAATAAGGTTTGACAGACATGATCTACCCCTCACAAATCCATGCTGACTATCACGAATCAAACTGTGCCTTTTCAAGTGATTAGGAATCCTATCTCTCAGAGCCCTTTCCAATAATTTGCCCACCACTGACGTAAGACTAACTGGCCTGTAATTTCCAGGGTTATCCCTGTTCCCTTTTTTGAACAAGGGACTGACGTTTGCCTCCCTCCAATCTTCTGGCACTATACCCGTGGACAGTGAGGACGAAAAGATCATCGCCAAAGGCCCTGCGATCTCTTCCTTCGCTTCCCATAGAATCCTTGGATAAATCCCATCAGGCCCGGGGGACTTATCTATCTTCAAGTTCCTCAAAATTCCTAGCACATCTTCCTTACCAACAGCAACCTCCTCTAGCCGACCAGCCTGTTTCACACTGTCTTCCTCTACAACTGGGTCCCTCTGAGTTGTGAATACCGAAGAAAAGTATTCATTAAGGACCTCTCCTATCTCCTTAGGCTCTGTGCACAAATTCCCTTTACAATCCTTGATTGTACCAGTCTTTAACCCCAGTAGATTTCCTGAGCACCTTTTCTCTAGTGGCAATTATTGTAGTCATTCCCTCTCCTCCTTTTGCACGCTGAATATTTAACAACTTTGGAATGTTTTAGAGTCATACGTCTTGCAGCATAGAAACAGACTCTTTGGTCCAACTAGTCCACTTCGAACATGCTCCCAAACTCAACTAGTCCCACCTGCCTGCGCTTGGCCCATATCTCTCCAAACCCTTCCTTTTCATGTACTTATCCAGATGTCTTTTAAATGCTGTAACTGTACCTGTATCCTCCACTTTCTCTGGCAGTTCATTCCACACACAAACCACTCTCTGTGTAGAAAAGTTGCCCCTCATGTCCTTCTTAAATCTTTCCCCTCTCACCTTAAAAATATGCCCGGAAAAGCCGAAAAAAAACTGCAGATGCTGTAAATCAGAAACAAAAACAGAAATTGCTGAAAAAGCTCAGTAGGTCTGGCAGCATCCGTGAAGAGACATCAGAGCTAATGTATCAGGTCGAGTGACCCTTCCTCAGAACTCCCCCACTGGAGGGAAAAGACCCGTTGTCATTTCACCTTATCAATGCACCTATGATTTTATAAATCCCAATAAGGTCACGTTTCAACCTCCTACACTCCAGTGTATCTCAAACCCTCCATTCCCAGCAATATCCTGGTAAATCTTTTCTAAACCCTCTCCAGTGTAATAACATCCTCCCTATAATAGGGCAACATGTGAAGATTGACGTAGAGTATTTACTCAACTCCACTGTCAATTCCTGGTTCCCCATTATTTCCTTGAAGGGGCTTATGTTAATTTAGATCTTAGAAGTTTAAAGAAGCTCTTGCTGTCCTTCTTGATATTGTGAGTTTAGATTTAAGGTCTTTTTTTGGTCATCTTTTGTTGCTTTCAAAAATGTCCCAAATCTCTGGCTTACCACAATCTTTGCCACATTGAATGCTTTTTCTTTCAATTGGATGCTATTCTTAACCTCCCCTTTTTAGAATCCTTCTTCGTCATCTTTGCTGTGAGCCACAAACTATTTCTTAAACGACTGCTAATGTTCAATTGTCTTTGCTGCTAAACACTTTTCCCAGTCCATTCCATAATACCATAAGGCCACAAAAAGTGGAGCAGAATTAGATCATTCGGCCCATTAGAACACAGAACAGTACAGCACAGTACAGGTCCTCCACACCCTACATTTTACTGTCATCCATGTGCCTATCCAAGAGTTGCTTAAAAGTCTCTAAAGTATCTGACTCCACTACTATTGGAGTGTGGCAAATGTCATTCCCTTGCTCAAGAAAGGGAATAGGGATAATTCTAGAAATTACAGACCGGTCAGTCTTACTTCTGTGGTGGGCAAATTATTGGAGAGGATTCTGAGATAGTATGTATGATTATTTGGAAAAGCACAGTTTGATTAGAAATAGTCAGCATGGCCTTGTGAGGGGCAGGTCACGCCTCACAAGCTGTATTGAATTCTTTGAGGATGTGACAAAACGGATGTGGTGTATATGGATTTTAGCAAGGCATTTGATAAGGTTCCACGTGATAGGCTCATTGAGAAAGTAAGGAGACATGGGATTCAGGAAAATTTGGCTGTCTGTATACAAAACTGGCTGTCCAATAGAAGACAGAGGGTGGTAGTAGATGAAAAGTATTCAGCCTGGAGCTCGGTGACTACTGGTGTTCCGCAGGGATCTGTTCTGGTAGCTCTGCTCTTTGTGATCTTTAGAAATGACTTGGACGAGGAAGTGGAAGGGTGGGTTAGTAAGCTTGCTGATGACACGAAGATTGGTGGAGTTGTGGACAGCACGGACGGCTGTTGTAGGTTGCAACGGGACATTGACAGGATGCAGAGCTGGGCAAAGAAGTGGCAGATGGAATTCAACCCAGAAAAGTGTGAAGTGATTCATTTTGGAAGGTCAAATTTGAATGCAGAATACAGGATTAATGGCAGGATTCTCGGCAGTGTGGAGGAACAGAGGGATCTTGGGGTCCACGTCCATAGATCCCTCAAAGTTGCTACCCAAGTTAATAGGGTTGTAAAGAAGGCGTAAGGTGTGTTGGCTTTCATTGGCAGGGGAATTGAGTTTAAGGGCCGTGAGGTTATGCTGTGAGCTCTATAAAACTCTGGTTAGACCACACTTGGAATATTGTGTTCAGTTCTGGTCACCTCATTTTAGGAAAGATGTGGAAGCTTCAGAGACGGTGCAGAGGAGATTTACCAAGATGCTGCCTGGACTGGAGGGCAGGTCTTATGAGGAAAGGTTGAGGGAGCTAGGGCTTTTCTCATTGGAGAGAAGAAGGATGAGAAGTGACTTGATAGAGGGGATTACAAGATGATGAGAGGCATAGATAGAGTGGATAGTCAGAGACATTTTCCCAGGGCGGAAATGACTATTACGAGGGGGAATAATTTTAAGGTGATTGGAGGACGGTATAGGGGAGATGTCAAAGGTAGGTTCTTCACACAGAGAGTGGTGACCGTGTGGAATGCGCTGCCGGCAGTGGTAGTGGAGTCAGATTCTTTAGAGACTTTTAAGTGACTCTTGGATAGGCACTTGGAGGATAGTAAAATGTAGGGTATGCAGAGTAGATTGATCTTACGAAGATAATAGGTTGGCAGAACATCGTGGGCCAAAGGGCCTGTACTGTGCTGTACTGTTTTATGTTCTAATGATCCTCTGGATGTGGATGCTGGTGCGATGGTAGGTAAGGACGATGGGAACCCTATCACTGTTGTGGGAAGGAAGGTGGGGGCGGTGGGGGGGCGCGGCTGGTTGGTGAGGGCTGAAGTGCGGGAGATGGATTGAACTGTTATCACTGGACTGTTAATCTAGAGACCCAGATAGTGTTCTGGGGACCTGGGTTCAAATCCCACCATAGCAGATGGTGGAATTTGAATTCAAATTTTTAAAAAAGTGGAATTAAGAGTCTAATGATGACCATGAATCCACTGTCGATTGTCGGAAAAACCCATCTAGTTCACTAATGTCCTTTAGGGAAGGAAACTGTCATCCTTCTCTGGTCTGGACTACATATGACCCCCAAACCCACAGCAGTGTGGTTCAGTTTTAACTGCCCTGTGGGCAATTAGGGATGGACAATAAATGCTGACATAGTTAGCAATGCCCTCATCCCGTGAATGAATAAAATAAATGTTTCTGTACCCTTTCCACATCCTTCCAAAACTGCACATAATATTCCAAATATGGCCTACGTAAAGTTCTATACAGCTGCAACATGACTTGCTGATTTTTATAGTTACCGTTTGCATGTGATTCTCAGCACAGAAAAAGGCCCTCTGGCCCATCAAATCTTTGCCATTCAAAAACAACCACGTAACATTTCTAATGTCATTTTCCAGCACATGTCCATAGCCTTGTATGTTTGGCATTGCACACCTAAATACTTCTTAAATGCTTTGAGGGTTTCTGCCTCTACTACCCCTGCAGATGGTGAGTTCCAGATCCCATCACCCTCCAGGTAAAAGTGTTTTCCTCATGTGCCCTCTAAATCTCCTGTCCCTTAGCTCAAACGTTTGCCCCAGTCATTGAACCCCACGAAGGGGAAGTGCTCCTTCCTATTCTGCACTGTTTATACCCTTCAACTTCATACATCTCATACATCTCAACCATCTCCACACCCCCCCACCCCCCAACTCAGTCTCTTCTGCTCCAAGGAAAACAACTCCGGTCTATCCAAACTCTCCAGTCCAGACAACACCCTGGTAAAAAAAAACAGAAGTTGCTGGAAAAGTTCAGCAGGTCTGGCAGCATCTGTGAATTAAAAATCAGAGTTAACATTTCGGGTCTGGTGACCCTTCCTCAGAACACTCTAGTAAATCTCCTCTGCACCATTTCCAGTGCTGTCACATCCTTCCTGTAATGTGGATTCCAGAACTGGACACAATACTCTAGTTATGGACCAATCAATTTTTCATACAGTTCCAGCATTACCTTCCTGCTCTTAAACTCTATGCCTCAGCCAATAAAGGCAAGTTTCCCATATGTCTTCTTAATCACTTGATCAACCTGTCCTGCAACCTTAAGGAACCGGTGGACATCCTCAGTGCTTCCTAAGTTGCTACTGTTCATACCTTGCCTTGCTTGTTGTGCCCAAGTACTTCATCGCACGTTAATCTCGACTGAATTCCATTTGCCACTGATCAGCCCGCAGACATCCTCTTTTTTTGTTATTCATTCATGGGTTGTGGGTGTCACTGGTTGACCAGCATTTATTGCCCAAGTCTAGTTGCCCTTGAGAGTGCGGTGGCAAGCTATCTTAGGGAACTGCAGCAGTCCACATGCTGTAGGTTGACCCACAATGCCATCAGGGAGGAATTTCATGATTTTGACCCAGTGACAGTAAAAGAATGGTGATATATTTCCAAATCAGGATGGTGAGTGGCTTGGAGGGGAACTTGCAGATGGTCGTGTTCCCATGTATCTGCTGCCCTTGTCCTTCTAGATGGAAGTGGTCAAGGGTTTGGAAGGTGCTAGGAGAGGATCTTTAGTCTTTTTCTGTAGTACATCTTGTAGATGCACATTGCTGCAACTGTATGTCAGTGGAGGAGACAGTGGATGTTTGTGGATGTAGTGCCAATCAAGTAGACTGTTTGTCTTCGGTGGTGTCTAGCCTCTTGAGTGTTGCTGGTGCTGCACCCATCCAGGCAAGTGTGGTGTATTCCATCACACTCCTGACTTATGCCTTGTAATGGTGGACAGTGGTTTGGCCACTTTTGGAATACTGCGTTCAACTCTGGTCTCCGTGCTATAGGAAGGATGTTCTGAAACGTGAAAGGGCTCAGAAAAGATTTACAAGGATGTTGCCAGGGTTGGAGGGTTGAGCTATAGGGAGAGGCTGAATAAGCTGGGGCTATTTTCTCTGCAGCATCAGAGGCTGAGGGGTGACCTTATGGAAGTTTATAAATCATTAGGGACATGGATACAGTGAATAGCCAAGGTCTTTTCCCCAGGGTAGGGGAGTCCAAAACTAGAGGGCATAAGTTTAAGGTGAGAGGGAAAAGATGTATAGAGACCTGAGGGGCAACTTTTCACACAGAGGGTGGTGTGTGTATGGAATGAGCTGCCAGAGGAAGTGGTGGAGGCTGATACCATTACAACATTTAAAATGCAGCTGGATGAGTACATGAATAGAAAGGGCTTAGAGGGATGTAGGCCAAATACTGGCAAATGAGACTAGATTAATTTAGGATATCTGGTCGGCATGGACGAGTTAGACCAAAGGGTCTGTTTCCATGCTGTACAGCTTTATGACTCTATGACTGGCCTTGGTGAGTCAGGAATTGAGTCACTAACCACAGTATTCCGAGCCTCTAGCCTCTAGCTTCCTCTTGTAGCCACTGTGTTTATGCGGTTAGTTCAGTTGAGTTTCTGGTCAATGGTTGGGGGGATTCAGTCACGGTAACACCGTTGAATGTCAAGGAGCAGTGGTTCGATTGTCTCTTATTGGTGACTGTCATAACTTGGTATTTGTGTGGCGCAAATGTTACTTGTCACTTGTCAGCTGAAGCCTGGAAATTGCATCTGAACACGGACTGCTTCAGCATCTGATAAGTTGCGAATGGTGCTGAACATTACACAAGCATTAATAATTATCCCCACTTCTGAGCTTAGATGGAGGGAAGGCCATTTATGAAGCTGCTGAAGATAATTAGGCCTGGGACACTACCCTGACAAACTCCTGCAGAGTTGTCCTGGAGCTGAGATGACTAACCTCCAACAACCACGACCATCTTCCTACGTGGCAGTTATGAATCCAACCAACGGATAGTCTGTCCCCTGATGCCCATTGATTCTAGTTCTTCTGGGGCTCCATGATGCCACCCTAACCACCACCACCGCCACCGCCAACCGCCAACCTCCCCACCTCCCACACCCCCCCACTCCCCACCACGGTCAACTGTAGCCTTGATGTAAAGGGCTGTTGTTCTCATCTCACTTGCAATCCACAGGTATCCTCCTCACCATTTGCCACCCCACCAACTTTCATTTAATCCGTGATCTTAATGATCAACACTCCTACATTCAAGTCTTAATCATTTATATCTAACACAAACAGCGAGATCCCCAACACTGACCTCTATGAGACCCCAGTAGACACAGACTTCTAGTCAGCAAAACATCCCTCATCTATCATCTTCTGCTTCCTGCTGCTCAGCCAATTATGGATCCAACTAATCAAGTTTCCATGGGTCCCATGGGGTCTTACCTTCGCTATTAGTCTCCTATACAGGACCTTATCAAAAGCCCTGCTGAACTCCAAGTCGACTACGTTGAATGCATTGCCCTGATCTATATACCTGGTCGCCTCTTTGAAAACTCAAGTTGGTCACACATGACTTTCCCTAATAAATCATACCGACTGTTCTTGATTAATCTCCAAGTGAAGTGTAACAGGTGAGGCTTAATGGAAACATGTTTAGAAAGTCAGTACAGCAATCTGTTCATTTACAATAAAAATCTGGTTATGGCTGAACTCACTCAAGTGGTTGTAATCATCCAGGCTGAAGTTCCACATCTTGGTGGCTGTATCTGCAATCACAGAATGATAACAAAAGTGAGATGCAGTATTTATTTGATTATAAATCATTACACAACTGATAAAACCAATAGTAACAGCATCAATCCTCCAGTCAGGATAAAATGTGGATCCAAAGTGGAAACAAAAACTGACAGATACATTTGCCCCAAACAGGGGCGGCATGGTGGCTCAGTGGTTAGCCCTGCTGCCTCACAGCGCCAGGGACCCGGGTTTGATTCCACCCTCGGGCAACTGTCTGTGTGGAGTTTGCACATTCTCCCCACGTCTGCGTGGGTTTCCTCCGGGCGCTCCAGTTTCCTCCCACAGACCAAAGATGTGCAGGTTAGGTGGATTGGCCATGCTAAATCTCCAAAAGTGTTCAGGGATGTGTAGCTTAGGTGGGTTATAGGGGGATGGGTCTGGGCGAGATGCTCTCAGGGTCAGTGTGGACTTGTTGGGCTGAAGGGCCTGTTTCCACACTGTAGGGATTCTATGAAACAGTAAATATCATTGCTGTTCCTGTGGATACCTTTCTCCCTGATTTGGTCACTGGCTACATAGGGACCTGGTCACAACAGAACTGTTTAGAGGACTGCTGAGTATTTCCAGTCTTACTGATTATTAAATAACTAAACAGAAAAGCCTACACAGCAACCCTTGATGATCACATCAGCTTCCACTAACCACATTCTTCTAGCCACATATCCACTTTAGTAAAAGTTCCTGTACATAAACCATAGTTATCCAGACATGACTGCACAAAGCAAAGAGGGGACGTCTGCATTTAATACTGAAGTCTGGGAGGACGGCAGGGCATCGGGATCAGTTTTGGATTAATACAGGGCCATGGGGACAAAGTGGGGCAGTGTGATTAGCTATGGATTGATATAGAGTCTTGCAGAGGCAGTAGGGTTTTGGGATTAGGTACAGTATCAATCAACAAAACATGGGGGGGTCAGGACAGCTTGGAATTGATTGATGGCAATGGAGAGAGAGAGTGACAGTGGGATTCATTTGTCGATTGATACAAGGCTATGGTGAGAAAGTGGAACAGAAGGATCAGCTTCAGATTGATCTAGAACTATGCTTGTGAGGGGTAGATCATGCCACACAAACCTTATTGAATTCTTTGAAGAGGTGACCAAACATGTGGATGAAGATAGAGCAGTGGATGTGGTATACATGGATTTAAGTAAGGCGTTTGAGAAGGTCCCCCATGGTAGGCTCATGCAGAAAGTAAGGAGGCATGGGATAGGGGGAAATGTGGCAGATTGGATTCAGAATTGGCTGATCCTCAGAAGACAAAGGGTGGTAGTGGACGGAAAATATTCAACATGGTGCTCAGTTACGAGTGGTGTACCACAAGGATCTGTTCTGGGTCCTCTTCTATTTGTGATTTTCGTAAATGATTTGGATGAAGGAGTGCAAGGGTGGATTAGTAAGTTCACGGATGATATGAAGGTGGGTCGAGTTGTGGATAGTGGGGAGGGCTGTTCTAGGTTACAAAGGGACATTGATAGGATGCAGAGCTGGGCGGAGAAGTGGCAGGTGGAGTGTAACCCTGAAAAGTATGAGGTGATTCATTTTGGAAGGACAAATTTGAAAGCAGAATACAGAGTTAACGGAAAGATTCTTGGCCGTGTGGAGGAGCACAGGGATCTTGGGGTTCACGTCCACAGCTCCCACCCAGGTGGATAGAGTTGTTAAGAAGGCGTGTTAGCTTTCATTAATAGAGGGATTGAGTTCAAGAGCCGTGAAGTTATGCTCCAGCTATACAAAAGCCTGGTTCGGCCACATCTGGAGTATTGCGTCCAGTTCTGGTCGCCTCATTACAGGAAAGATGTGGAAGTGTTGGAAAAGGTGCAGAGGAGATTTACCAGGATGTTGCCTGGAATGGAGGAAAAGTCTTACAAGGAAAGGTTGAGAGAGCTAGGGCTTTTCTCTTTAGAACGACGAAGGATGAGAGGTGACTTGATACAGGTGTACAAAATGATCAGAGGTATAGACACAGTGGACAGCCAGAGACTTTTTCCTGGGGTGGAGGTAGCTATTACGAGGGGGCATAGTTTTAAAGTGAGTGGAGGTAGATAT